>NC_060279.1:1081651-1186080 GCF_021613505.1 Equus quagga | reverse complement strand
AGCCGGCATGTGCACAGGCACACATGGGCGCACCCCCAAGCACCAGTCCAGAAGAGCCGGCACGTGCACGGACACACATGTGCCCACACACACCACAGCACCATTCCAGAAGAGATGGCTGCGAAGCATCACCCTGCAGACCAGGACCAACACTCCAGCTCACATGCACCCCTCCTCTCTGCCCAGTGTCTAATCCCAGAGACCAGAGACTCAGGCCAGACCCAGGGCGGCTTTCTGTTCTTGCCCTCTCATGTTATTTCATGCTTTGAGCGAAGTTCGACAGTAATTCAGCCAAGCAGGCCAGAGCAGTGGAAGAATTTCTCTTGCCAAAAAAGCTAACGTGAGGTGAAATGGCATTAATAACAGTATAGTGTCTAGACAGGAGGCAATGGTCTGGAAAGTGCGCTGATCAGACCCCAGCTCGCTCAGCCTGAGCCCCGCCTGTAAGAGCAGTGCTTCTCAGGGCCCTTCAGCAAGGGTCTCGCGGACACTTCCCACCCCTGCGGCCTTTGAGAGCCATCTTCAGACAGCAGAGAGTGGTCGTGGCGGGGCAGGTTTTGGGAGTTGCCGGGGACACTGAGAACATTGCGTGCAGGTGACAGGGAGGGCGGTTTCAAAGCGACATCAGAAGATCTTCTAATAGCCAAAGCCGGCTAATAGCATGCGTTGTCTTGTGAGGTGGCGGAGCCCCGTCGCAACGTAGCTTCAAACAGTGCAGCCCAGTGCTTATGAGCTTAAGCTACCGAGTCAGACACATCTGGCTTCAGGTCCTGGAGGTCACTTACTAACTATGTAACTTTGAGGAAGCTGCTTGAAACTGTTTCTTCATTAGTACAGCGGCATAATAGCTCCCTCCTCCGGTTTAAGGCCTGTGTGAGGTTAATGCCTCGTAGTCGAGTACCTCACAATGGTAAGCACTTAACACATTTTAGCTGCAACTATTATTATAAATAATAACAAGCAGAAGCTAGGTGCTATCAGCCACGGGATGCCAGCTAAGACAGTCTCCCAATGGCTGGGGGCGGGAGTAGATAATCTCAGAGATTCCTTCCAACTCGAAGGATGTGCTGGTTAACTTGTTCACTTTTTTCTTTTCTTTTTTCTCATTCAACAGATGAAACCACTCTGTGCCAGGAACTATGCTAGACCCTGAATAAACAGCCATCAGAGCCTGCCTCCCACTCGTCCCTTCCCTCTGAGATGTCTTTGATCACTCCTTGCCTTGAAACCCTCTCCTCACACGCAGCATGCGCCCTTACCGACACACAGCGCCACATGACCCCACCCTTAACGACATGATGGTCACCAGGCCCTGCGCGAGGCACAAATCCGTCGAGACTTGGCTATGTGCTCGCTCCTGGAGCCACTGTACCACCTCACAGGCTGTCTCTGGACCCTCCCGATGATCCATCCACAGCTGCAAGATCTGTCTGCCTCAGCCTGGGCCTGTTCCAGGAATCTATTCCTCAGGCGAACAAATAAATGAATGTTTGCAGACCCCCATCATTACAAAAGTGACCCTAGTTGGAAGGGACCCTCATTCTGCTAGGAATAAGTGTCTGTTCCAGGAGAATAAATCATAACCCTCCATGGATGGGATGTGACATACCCAACCTGGCCTAATGCAGCTGAGCAGCCCCCGCGTTGTGGTACCAAGTCAGGAGCTCAGGGTCAGTTTTTGCTTCTGGAATGTTGGGCATTTGATCATGTCGGGAACCAGGTTAGTCTTGGTGAGAGTCTGTGGTTGAGCCTACGCCACGCCCTCGCCATGGCACCCTGGGCACTCTGTCCATAAGCCCACTGCCAAACCCTGGGGCAGCTGAGGGAAAATTCCAACATCCACAAAGTGGGCCATCCTGTCTACCTGATCACGAATTGATCATGAGCTTGGTAAATTCCCACATGGAACACAAATATGCTCATATTCTGTGCCCGTTCCAAGAGGCCCAACCACATATCATTTTTCTAAGCTGCCTTGTCATCGATTCTCACCCCTTCCAAGTTCTTGACCATCTGGCTAAACAATTAGTAAAGACGTGAATTAGTGAGAGCCCTTCCTCAGGCCCTCGCTCCTTCCGAGCAAGCAGTCAACGTGTTGTTCTACTCAAAGTGCTCCCAGGGGGAGGCGATCCGTTCTCTGCGTCAGCGGCCCTCCCGAGTGGGCCGCCCTGCTGGAGTACTTCGCCTGGGTGAGTAGCCACACATCTCGACGAGGTTTTGCAAAGCGGTCTTGGTTGGTCTCCTCCTCACTCAGCTCTCCATGAGGCCACAGGTGCAGACGGAGGACGAGGTGGTGGAGCAGCAGGAGTGCGCACACCCAGAGCTTGATGACTTGCTCCTACAACTTTCGTGAGCCATTGGTGTCTGCTCAGCCCAGTCCCACTGATAGCACTGCCCTCGATTAAGGAGTGCTGCTGGGCATGCCTGAGCTTATGGCATGCTCCATCATGGTGAGCAGCTTTGGCTGCAAGCCCATGTCGTGTCCAGTGGCCAGGAGTCTATGAGCCCAGCGACAAGCCAAAACTATTTCTCAAAAGAATACTGACCTGACAGAGAGAGCATGTATTTCCTCCCAAAGCCTCAGAACCTCTAATGAGACATCCTGTTGGGTTGGCGACATGTTCCACACAGCATCTCAAAATTGGTCTCCCAAATCCAGAGGGATCAGCTTCCAGCCCAGATGAAGTAACAGAGACAGGATTTACCCTCCCACCTAAAACAACCAAAAACCAGACAAAATATACGAAACAACTATTTATAAGACATGGTGCGCCAGGCAGTGAAGGGCAGTGATCCTTTCGAAATGGGAAATAAATAAGGTCATCCCTCTGATGCCCCAGCTCACTACCTTAGGAGAGTTTCCAGGCCACAGGTAGCGAGAGGGAACCCAGATGGAGCCAGGGGATCCAGAGGTCTCCCTGAGTCAGGGAGAAAATGCTGAGAGCACAGGCAGGTAGAATTCATGGGAAAGAAAACTGGAGAGTGCAGATCTGCACAGAGAGCTCTGGAGAGCTAACATGGATGCCCCGCGAGGGGTCAGCTGAGCACTGATTAGCACACACACATGAGGAATCTACTGAGGCTGTGGGGAGAATAATCCAGAAGGATTAACGGGATCCATGCCCAACACTCACACAGGCTGGAAATAGCACCAGTTCCTACAGGCCAGGCCGCAAACCCCTGATTCCTGGTGCATTGAAGACAGCACAGAAAAGGGTCGTGCCTCAAGTGAGTAATAATTAGCCTAGACTATGGTTTCTTAACTTTCTCAATGGACGTTTGGGGCCAAATAGTTCTTTCTTGTATGACAGTTCTAAACTTTTGCCTTATAACAGAGCTTCAAAATACATGAAGCAAAACCTGATAGACCTGCAAGGAGAAGGCCACTCTTCCACAACTGTGCTCAGAGGTGTTCAGACCCCATCAATAACTGAGAGGACAAGCAGTCAGAATTAGGAAGGATGTGGGAAGTCTGAACAACACTGTCGACCAACTTGACCTAATCGACGTTTACAGAACTCTCTGCCTGACAAGAGCAGCGTGCACATTGTTTTCATATCAACATGAAACTTCTATCAAGAGAGACCATCTTCTGGGCCATAAATAAAACTCAATACATTTAAAATTATCTGAGTCATACCAAGTATGTTCTCTGATCCAATGGAAAAAAACTAGAAATCAATGTGGAAAGATAACTAGAAAATCCCTAAATATCTGGAAACTAAACACACTTCTAAACAATCCATAGGCCAAAGAAATGGGAAATTAGGAAGTATTTTGAATTGAAAGAAGATAAAAACTCAACATATCAAATCATTGGTGTGCTGCTAAAACAGTACTTGGTAGTCGGGGGAGTGGTTCATAGCACGAAAATGTGGAGCTCAGAGGAGAGATGGTTCAAACCAGCTCTCGGCACCCGCTGGGTCGTGGCCCCCCTGTAATGGGCTGTGCGTATCTCCCCGCCAGAGTGAGGTGCGCCGAGGACTGTGTGCGCGCCCGGTCCTTCCTTAGTCCACCGAACCTAACACGATGCCTGGTCCACCGCAGGCCTCCGGAAACACCACGTGGCCAAAATCCCACCCTCGCTGGGTTTCCCCATCCCAGGAGCCAGGAGAATGCCTCTGGGCCTGGGCCTTGCATTCTGTTCCATCTGGAATAAACGAAATTCTGGCCCCGTAACATGGCGCAGGGTCACTTCGGACGGGAGCTGTGCCCATTCCCCAGCCCACTCTGAGAGGAGACACAACTAGCTACCCTCACCCTTGACAAGCCCAGCTCTTTCCCGCCACAGAGCCTTGGCTGGTCCCTCTTGCCCCAGCTCGTGTCTGGCTCCTCCTTATTGTTTTGGTGTCAGCTCATATCCTCAGAAAGGCCTTCGGTGGTCCAGCGTACATCTAATGTTTCCCACCCAAACCTGCATCGCCTTCCGCTGGTCTCATCACCTAGATTTTGCTGCGGGTAGCTACCCCTCCTCCAGTCCCAGGGAAGCTGTCAGTCAAGGTGACCTGGCCTCCCCTGACCAAAGAGTGAGGACCATCTCTCCCTGGACTGTGACTTCTGAGCAGAGTGTCCCCGAAGTAGAACACTGTCAGGAGATGTTTGTCCCAAAGGCCACCTCCTAGGAGACTGCTGGTGCCTGCCACAAAGCAACCTGGTTCCTGTGCCTCCCTTATTCTTTTCTCTTATTCTTTTCTTTGATCCTGTGAACTCCCCTTCTCCTTCCAGAAATTTCCTCTTGCTGAGTCAGTTTCTATTGTTTGCAATAAAGAACTCTGACACTAGTGTCCCATCCTCAGTCATTATCTATTTATTCCTTTGATAGCACTTTTCAAAACCCAAAATGATTTTTCAGAACGTGTTGACACATTTATCATCTGTCTGTACTAGAATGTCAGCTCCATGTCCGAAGGGACCTTTTCTGTCCTGCTCCTGCTGTCCCCCAGGACCTAGCCCAAGACTGGCCTGTAGCAGGGGCTCCAGAGGAGGGCAGGGCCGCACTGGCCAGCGTGGCACAGCCAGGCCTGCTCCTGGGAGCGCGACTGTGAGGGGAGGAGGGGCTGGGGAGAGCAGAGGAGCTGCCCCCTCCCCTGGGGAGGGCTGACTCCAGCTTTGGGTTCCAAGACCAGATCCCTCTCCCCTCCCCCTGGATCGCTAGCAATCCTCCATAAAGCTCCAGCAGTGTCTTGTAAATCTTTAATTACAAGAAAATTGCAACCCAACCAGCAGATACACGAACGGTGTTGATAAATATTTAAAATTGCTACGACAGCAGATCTGAAGGGATTAAGAAAAGATATATTGGAGTGACAGTTATTAAACACTACATCCCAGTAAACGTTACAGAGCAGATAAATAATGCAAACTCCTGGCAGCGCTCTGTTGCTGATGAGACAGGAGAGACATCTGCTGGGGGACAGGGCATCAGGGGAGGGGGCAGGCCTGTGGCAGGGGTGTCAGGACAGGGCAGCCCGGGACTCAGCTGCCTGCCTCCTGGAGACGCGCCCTGCCCCACACTCCCTCAGTACCGCTGTGTCCACGGAGGGGTGGTGGATGGGGGCTGAGGCAAGGGGCGAGAAGGCTCTGGAACGGCCATACTAGGAGGGCTGCAGCAGCTGAGCTCTCCCTCAGGGCTGCGCCTCAGCCTGCCCAGCCCTGACTCTCCCTGGGGCTCGCGACTCGGCCTTGGGCTGCCACCACCACACCACCCTTGGGACGGAAGGAAACCCGCATGCCTTCATCCATTCGACTCTCTCCTCAGTCATGGAGTCACCATTCACCTATTGCCTCACTCATGCCCTAAGGCACGCATTTATGCATGCATTCACTAGCGTGTGCCTTCCTCCACACGTTTACTCAATCACTGACACAAGTGCTAGTCTACTGATTGGTCCCTCACTCGCTGGTCGAACATTTGCTGAGCACTTGCTATAGCTGGGGAGAGCGGGAGCTGAGCCAGACCCAGCCCTGCCTTCAAGATCTGAGAACCTAGGGTGGGTAAGGATCAGAAAGATAAAAACTTTATGACCTGGTGGACTCTTGGCATCTGCAGATTTCATATTTGCAGTTTAACTATTCAATAAACAACTGCAAAGGTCTGTGCCTGTCAGAGATGTGCACGGCTGCTGAGACACGTGCACCGAGGCCGGTGTGTAGGACTGGAGAAGGCACCTGACATGGTGTGGAGAAGGCAGGGAAGGCTTCCCGTAGGAGGTGATGCTTGGACACCATCTATATGCCAGGAAATTTGCTGTGTAGCTTGTTTGCTTCTCATAATAATCCCCCAGTCCATTTTAAAGATGAGGAAATCAGAGATCAGCTTGTCCAAGCTCACAATAGTAGCAACAGAATAGAATTAGAACCAGAGACAGAGTCCAAAGGCAATGTGGTTTCTACTGTGCTCCCCACTTCCTGGGGGCCCTGCCAGCACACCCACACAGTGAAGGACAGTGCGGAAATCTCTTCCCCTCAGAACAGCAAGACAAGGTTATTTTGACTCTTTATTTGAGATATAATTTACATTCAGTAAATGCACAGATCTTAAGTGTACAGTTCGCTAAGCTCAGCCAGATGCATATGTTGGTGCGGCCAACTTCTAAATCAAGGTGCAGAGTATTCCCCCCACCCAGAATGCTCCCACCAGAGGCCACCACTGTGCTAATTTCTATCACCAAGACTGGCTTTTTCAGTTCTTGCACTTCACATAAATGGACTTAAAAGTAGAAATGACTTCTTTCTCTTAACATAATAAGAAAAGGTTTTAAAAATGGACTTTTGTAAGACGTTAAGAGCAATCCCTCAGAAACACCTGATGCAATGAAGCGAAGTATCGCCAAGTGTGGACTGAACTAGAGAAAAGACTAGACTGGTTGGCATTGCCCACGCCACCCAAATCCCTGGTTCCAATGGCTTGCCCCAACCTCCGGGGGGTGGGTGTTAACCACAGAAGCTCAGGGGTCGGGCCTCCATCATTCTGGGTCTGGGGAGCCTCTGACCCCCCCAGGGCCTGCCGCCTTACCTCTCCTCAGGGGGTAAGCCCCAGGGCACACTGGGGCTGTGCCAGCCATCTGCTCTCCTCCTGCCCAGGACTCAGGAGTCAGCCCAGCCTCCCGCGTAGGAAGGCTCCTTTCCATCTGGCTTCCAGACTCCTCCCCTGCAATTCTGTAAGTCTTGTATCTGCCTGGTACGCCTTCCTCATGTCTCCAGGAAGCAGGGATCTAGACGGTAAAGGGAGGCTCACCCTCCCCTCAAGGTGCTGGCTGCCTCCGTGGTTCTGCCTTTCCAGGAGCTCGGCAGCCTCTGTAGCGAACGCCACGTTTCAGGGGCCTCTGGCTTCGCCGTGGGTCAGCCCAAAGCCATGTCCCCTTTCTGGAGGCCCACCAAGTCCCTGCTTCCTGCATAAAAGTGCCTCTCTTCTCCTTTAAGGAGAAGGGACAACTAAAGTGGCTTGACTCAAAGAATGAACAAGTTGGCCAGGGAACCAGCCCTGTCGATCGAGGATGTGACATCCAGGTGTTCCCTGGGGAGAGCACGACATTCCCCAAGGCTGTGCAATTCTATTTTCACTGCCTGGGAAAATTACGTTTATACATGACAATCGGATGGCGAAATTTCCTGACACAGGGTGACTGGGGAAGTGGGGGGAATTCCGCAACTATTTGCAAAAATGAAGACCTCCGATATGGCCAGGGTCTGGGTCACATGAAGCAATGGGGGCAATGACCTCAGAGCCCCCTGGATGCTCCAGTGTCTTCCTCTAGAAGGGGCTGTGGCTGGGCCAGAGCTGCTGGGGACGACAAATCAAATCTTTCTAATTGACGTCCTAGACCTCTTGGCAGTAATTATCTGCGACTCAGGCTGTCTCTACCCCAGGTGGCTCGGTACTAACGTGCCCCGTGGCGACCTTCCAACACACCCCTCACAGCGGATGCAGGCTTTGTCCTGCCAATTATCTGCCTCTTGCTGCTCATCCCAGAAGGAGGGAAGGGCTGGGCAGGATAGTGTCCCTGTTCCAGAGTCCATCCGTCCATCATTCAGTCAACAATCATTAAGGACCCCTCCAAGGCAATGCGTGTTTCATTCACTCTGATCTTGAACCGTCTGCTCTCTTACGCTATTTCCCAGTTGTCTCCACCTCTTTCTCCCTGACCGTAGTCATTCATTCAACAAAGATGTAACGAACTTGAGAGGCAATCCAGCATGATAAAGAGCACCAACTCTGGAGCCAGATTCGCTGGGTTTGAACCTCAGCTCTCCCACTTCCTAGCTCTGTGGTCTTGGGCAAACTGCACTCAGATCCCTTGTCTGTGAACTGGAAATAATCAAAGACTCATATTTGCAATAGTGGAGAACAGATAATTTAAATATGTAACCTACCTTGGAGAGTTTCCGGCACATAGCACTGTTGATGTATTTGCTATTAAAACAACAATTATTCCTATGTGCAAAGCGCAGTACTGGACTCTGGAGGCAAACAGTGACCGACAAAGAAATTCCACCTGCCCTCAGGGACCTCACATCTCAGCAGGGAGCTGCATCTTACCGTTGTGACGATTGTGATGAGTGGAAGGATGTGGAGTTAGATGCGACACCAAAGTCACGACCCTTGAAAGAAATAATTGATAAGCTGGACTTAATTCAAATTACAAACTTCTGCTCTGTGAAAGACACTGTCAAGAGAATGAGAAGACAAGCCATAGACTGGGAGGAAATATTTGCCAAAGACGTATCTGATAAAGGACTATTATCCAAAATATAGAAAGAATTCTTAAAACTCAACAATAAGAGAACAAACAGCCTGATTAAAAAATGGGCAAGAGACCTTAACAGACACCTCACTAAAGAATGTATACAGGAGGAGTGACGTCAGCATCACGATGGAAGGGTGAAATGGACAGATTCAGACAGAACTCGTGTCATCCCTGTGGTCCTCGACATCTGTTTCTCAAAGAGACTGCTGAAAAGGTGAGGCAAAAGTTAGACTTCATGGGATCAACTTAAAATATTTGGGTTTATTTAAGAAACAGGAAAAAATTCACAATAGCCAAAAAGTAGAAGCAGCCCAAACATCCATCCACAGATGAATAGAGAAACAAAATGTGGTATACACATACAGTGGAATATTATTCAGCCTTAAAAAGGAAGGGAAGTCTGACACAAGCTACAGCGTGGGTGAACCTTGAGAACATTATGTTAAGTGAATTAAACCAATCACTAAAAGATAAATGCCGTATGATTCCCCTTATATCAGGCACCTAATCAAAGTATAGAAACAGAAAATAGAACGGTGGGTGCCAGGGGCTGGGGGAAGGGAGAATGGGGAGTCGTTTAGTGGATATGGAAAGTTCTGGAGACTGGGTGCACAACAGTGTGAGTATATTTAACACTTCTGCACTGTACACTTAAACATAGATAAGACTGTAAATTTTATACTACGTATATTTTACCACAATTAAAAATAAATTATAAAAAAAGGAGATATATGGATGGCAAACAGGCATATGAAAAGATGATCCACATCGTATGTCGTCAGGGGAATGCAAATTAAAATAACAACGGAATATCACTACACACCTATTAGAATGGTGAAAATCCAGAATGCTGACAACGCCAAACGCTGGTGAGGATGTGGGGCAACAGGAACACTTGTTCGTTGCTGGAGGGAATGCAAAAGGGTGCAGCCACTTTGGAAGACAGTTTGGCAGTTTCTCACAAACTAAACATACTCTGACCACACGATCCAGCAATCCTGTTCCTTGGTTTTTACCCAAAGGAGCTGGAAACTTACGTTCCCCACAGAAACCAGCACACGATGCTTATAGCAGCTTTATGCATAATTGCCAAAACTTGGAAGCAATCAAGATATCCTTCAGTAGGAGAATGAATAAATAAACTGTGGCCTATCCAGACAATGGAATATTATTCAGGGCTAAGAAGAAATGGCTGTTGAGCCGTGAAAAGACACGGAGAAACCTTAAATGCGTATCACTAAGTGAAAGAAGTCGATCTGAAAAGGCTCCATACTGCATGGTTCCAACTCTATGACACAGATTCTGGAAAAGGCAGAGCTGTGGAGACAGTAAAAAGATCAGCGGTTGCCCGGGGTTGGGGGAGGGAGGGATGGAGAGGTGGAGCACAGAGGAGGTTCAGGGCAGTGAAAGCACTCTGCATGATACTGCAATGGTGAATCCCTGTCCTTCTGCATTTGTCCAAGCCCGTAGAATGTGCACCACCGAGAGTGACCATGATGAAACCGATGGATTTGGGGTGATTATGACGTGTGAATGCAGTTTCATCAATTGCAACAAATGTGCCACCCTGGTGGGAATGTTGATAATGGGGGAGACTGTGCATGTGTGGGGGCTGGAGGGCTATGGGAAATCTCTGTACCTTCTGCTCAATATTGCCATGAACCTAAAACTGTCCTAAAAAATAAAGTATAGGGGCCAGCCCGGTGGCGCAGCAGTTAAGTTCACACATTCTGCTTTGGCGGCGGGGAGTCCACCAGTTCAGATCCTGGGTGGGGAGCTACGCACTGCTGGTCAAACCATGCTGTGGTAGGCGTGCCACGTAAAGTAGAGGAAGGTGGTCACGGATGTTAGCTCAGGGCCAGTCTTCCTCAGCAAAAAGAGGAGAATTGGCGGCAAATGTTAGCTCAGGGCTAGTTTTCCTCAAAATAAATAATTAATTAAAATTAAAAAGTGTATTAAAAAGCAAAAGGAAAAAAAGTTGACCAAGGCAGCACGACGTGGAGGGAGAGGGAGACCAGCTTTGTACGTGAGGAGCGATGAGCTGAGGTAAGGGAGAGAAGAGCGTTAAGGGTGCTCCCCTTGCTCAGCCCCAAGCCGGGGTTTGGTGAGTGACTCACTGAGGGTGGGCAGAGGAGCCGACCTGGGGTGTGATGAGATAGATCATGTCTGCCTGAGACACACTGGGTTTGGGGAGCATGTGAAGCATGGCGGGGTTGGGGGTGGCGTGTCCAGCAGGCTTTTACGTGCGTGGCTCTGAAGTTCAGAGACGAGGTGTAGATCTGGGGGCCATGCATATACAAGATGGTTTAAGCCAGGAGAGCAGAGACAGTGCCTGGGACAACACGGCGAGACAGAAGCACGATCGGCTGGCTCTCTGTGAGGGTCAGCCACACCCCGCACTGGCCCCCTGAACCCTGAAGTTGTGCCCGCTTCCCAATCCCCATCAAAACACAGGCAGCAGGGCCTCCCTGCTCAGGGAAAGAAACCCTGGTCAGACTTCGGGGCCCCAAGTTTAGGTAGTAGTGAGTTTGGCAGACAGAGAGTGGGATGGAGAGAGGGGAGTAGCTTGAGGGACTAAGGAAATACAGAGGAGCTGTGAGGGGATAAGAGGACAGTAGGGAGGGAAAGAGACAGCAAGGGAAGGGAGAAGAGGGGAGGAGGAAGGAGAGATGAGGCCCAGGATGAATTCCGCTGACTTTCATTAACTCCTGGAAGCTAGCATTTACCTACTTGAGTGAAAGGGAGCTTGCTAGCCAATTCATGAAGACGGCCGAGAGTGTAAGTGGAGGGATGAATACAGATAGCGAGAGGGACGTGGAAGTGGGTGTGGATGTGATGGAGATAGAGACATGTGGATGTATTGAGACAGGAACCAGCCTAACGAGACGGGGCCATCTGCCAGGCCCCGGGCCTAAGAGAAGGCCCTCACCAATCGGCAGGCTAGGAGAACCAGTCAGAGGCCACCAAGATCCACATTCCACAGCCTCCGGACGTTCCTGGGCTCACACATGCGCCCTAGCACCCAGGAGTCGGTTGAAGGTGACCCAGCCCCATTAGCCTGGTAAAAATCACACTCGGGTGGAGAGCTAGTGTGCTAATGACACGTGTCGCATCAGGTGGCATTTGAACAACAGCGCAGGTACAAGCACAGCCCTACCTCCATATGCCATGACGAGGCCCTCCTCTCCAGCCTTTGCCTAATAAAAGCCCACAATCCTGCTCCCTAAGGAGCCGGTCACCTGCCCCTTTCCTTTCCGCCCCGGCTCCCTTGTGCCTCTCCTGTGCACAAGCTAATCAACCCTTAACTTTTCTACTCCCATTTGTTGTCTCTCTTGATTTCCATTCTGGGGAACAATAAGAATCCAATGTGCCAGTAACATTCTGGCAACCACAAAGGCATCGGACAGGACAGGACTTTCTTGAGTCTCAGTCGAAGACTGGATGGGCCGGCCCTGGACCTGCCTGGCTGCTCGACGTTGATGTAAGCGCCTGCAGCCAAACTTTTGTTTCAGACACCAGCGTCCAGTAGGTCAGGTCAAGGCCCAGGAGCCGATGCCCTCCAGTCTGACCAACTTCTTACAGTCTACCTCTTTCCCTTCTCTCTCTCATCCTCTTTAGGAGAATCTTCTCTCCTCTGGTTTCAGGGACACCATGAGCCCCTAGGTCAGTCGTTAGCCTGACAATCGGGTTTTTCTGTCCTCAGAGAGTCTGCGTTCCACCCCTGGGAACTCCTGGAACCCTATTTTGTCTCCTGTCAAGAACTTGTTGAGGATTTTAGGCAGCTACTGAGTCAGTTATGGGGACAGGAGACCTGTAACTTATTCTGTAAACCGTCTTGCCTGGGAAATGTTGTTTGTGTGACCGTTATCTTGACAACCCTTGGGAAGAGGCCAGGAGGGCTAACAGAAGATCAAGAATTGGTTACATGGGACTAAATGAACTGATGAAGATGATTATAATTTATATGAATTTTCATTTGAGATATTGCTTATTTTTTGATGTTTTGGGATTTTTTTCTAGATTTAAGGAAATCTTTTTCTCTTTTCTTTCATGCTAACTATGACTTATAGCAATTTGGTACATATACCTTTGTGAACAGAATTGAAACACTTATCTTTTTCTCACTACCTGATCCCTCCAGGATTTGGAAACTCTCAATAAGTGAGTATTGTTTTCATGGCAGTACAGTTATTTGCATAAATTGAATAAGAATATGCTCTCCGTATAAGAGGACACAATTGGAAACATTGATTATATTACCAAGGCTTTAACTGGAACATTATATTTGAGAGAAATATGCAGACTCAGACATGACAAGACAGTTTTTGAGGAATAAAGGTTAACTTTCTGGAATAAAGTCACTTAGCGATCTCATCAAGATGGTGGCGTAGGCAGGCTCTGAACTCACCTCCTCCCACAAACACAACCAGGTTACAACTATTCTTGGAAAAATTACCCTGGAGAGAAAACTGAAAACTGAATAAAAAGAATCCCCACAAGGGACAGTACTGACTGAGACGGAAGAGGCAGAAATTCCTTCTGGAGAGAAAAAAGCCACCTTCATGAGCAGCACAGCTTCCCAGCCAGCCAGGCCAGAGCCACCCTACAGTACGCAGCCATCCCTGGAGAAGTGGAGACCTTAGCAGGGGCACGTTACCACTATAAGCATCCTTCAGACTCAGCACAACGGAGACGAGGGTCTTACTATCTGGCTTCGCTGGCTATAAGTGCAGTGGGGAATACCCCCAGAAAAGCTATCGGACAAAAGCCAAAAAAACCTGGCTCTTAAAGGGCCCATGCACAAATTCACCCATCTCAGAAAGCAACCTGAAATCACCAGAAAGAAGGCTGTACAGTTCTTTGATGAAAAGAGACTCACCTGGTAGGCTCTGGGTGCATCTCAGTGAGAGGTGGAAACTCTCAAGGGACTGAGACACTGGTGGCAGCCATTGTTGTGAGCTGGTACAGGCGTGCTGACACAGATGCTGGCAGATGACATTGGAGTTCTTCCCCTGGCCTGCTAGCCCTGGGGTCTGCCACACCCACGAGAGCACTGATTTAATCCAGTTCAGCCAGGGCAGGCTGCCCACCCTAGAGACCAGACCCACCCAAGAGCAAGCCCTCAGGCTACTTGTCAGCCTACATAGACTGGGTGCCTTGATCCTCTATGGGCAGGCGAGTGTGTCTGCCTCTGTGGAGCAGGGCCTGTGTGAGGACCCAGTGAACTGTGGGGGGCACTGGTGGAGAGGTGGGGACCTCTTCAGTGGGGCAACTGGGTACACTCCAGAGGGTTGGGAAGTATGCACGGACCAGGGCTGTGTTGACAGTGTGTGTGGACCTTTGGGAGGTGGGGCTTATCAGTGGTAGACAACCTGTGCTTCACAAACAGCCACAAAGAGGATCTGCCCCACCTTCCAAAGCCTGGAATAAAGCCACTTGGAAATATTGGCCTGGTACCTTGTTTACAGAGTTTCCAGAAACCTTACTGGGTGAGTAATGAAGGTCATTCCTCTGGCAGGTGCCTGGAACCTCACAATATTTTGGGGAACCTCGAAAAGAGAGGAATTCACCCAAAGCTAAGTTATTGCAGGCAAAGCCTGATGACAAATCCTTGGCTTGGCTTTCCTGGCCTTGATAGGCCTTTCAAGTTCAATCTGAGGTTGCTTATAAAAAGTTTCAGAAAAGCAAATTTGAAAGAACCTGTATAACCCATTGCTATTCTTGCTGTAATTATACAAATAATTGGGCCAAGTTTATTGATACTAGACTTATTTTGCAAACCAATCAGTCTTAGTTTGGCTATCTTTGTTAAAAATTAGGGTGATTTTAGACAGAAAAATTATGTATCAATAAAAACTGTAGTACACATTCATGGATATTAGGTTCTGGTTCTGATCATTATTTTGAGGTTTTTGCTTTCTACCTGTGAACTGGACTGGATCCTAAATTCTTCTAGTCTCCTAAAATATCTGGCTACAAATCTCCAAACAAATGTTTTCAATTTTTTCCCCCATTTTCATTTGGAATCATTGAGAACTGAGCCTGCCCTTTTCCTGAAGCCTTGCAGATGGAAGCTGGACAACTTGATATAAACTTACGAGAGATTCATGTCTGCTGCTGTGTAAGCTGTAAGCCACTCAGAAAGATACTTGAACACCAGATGACACCATCAGGGACATTTCAAACTGCAAAAGACGCTTTAACTCTGACACCTAGAAATCTTTTTGGCTGGCTGACTCCTGGACTCAGAAACTGGTTTATAATTTGGTCCCACCATTAATCTTGTTTTTATTTTTGTTTCACTAGAAGTGACTTATGTTAATAACTCAGGAAAGGTTGAGACCAACATCCAGGAAATCTATGAACAAGTGCCCTGGCTTCATTGATATAGCCAAAGAACAGACCCCAATCAGGTGTGGTCACTGATCAAGGGTGCCATCCCATCCCTCACCTGGTTCCTTCCCCTCTTGGAACCCTTGGTAATAATCCTACTCCTATTAATTTTTGGTCCTGTCTTTTTAACTTTATCGTCAAGTTTGCATCCTCTAGGTTCCAACAATTCCATGTAAAAATGATGGTCATGCAAGGATTCCAGCCACCTCCAATAGCCAACCCACATGGTCCTCATTCACATTCCTACTAGACCCTGCAACAAGCTGAAAAAGGTTTTTACTCCTTACAGATATAGGGCCACCTTCTCAATGCACCCTTTTCTCAATGCCCCCTGTCAGCAGGAAGTAGCTTCAGAAGAAGAGACCTTCGCCCATGATCTTTAAGATTAAGGAGGATAAAATCTCTCAGGGGAGAATGAGACAAGAACCAGCCCAACGAGATAGAGCCATTTGCCAGGCCCCAGTCCTAACAAGAGGAGGCCCTCACCAATCGGCAGGCTAGGAGAACCAGTCAGAGGCCACCAAGATCCACATTCCACAGCCTCCGGACGTTCCTGGGCTCACACATGCGCCCTAGCACCCAGGAGTCGGTTGAAGGTGACCCAGCCCCATTAGCCTGGTAAAAATCACACTCGGGTGGAGAGCTAGTGTGCTAATGACACATGTGTCGCATCAGGTGGCATTTGAACAACAGCGCAGGTACAAGCACAGCCCTACCTCCATATGTCATGACGAGGCCCTCCTCTCCAGCCTTTGCCTAATAAAAGCCCACAATCCTGCTCCCTAAGGAGCCGGTCACCTGCCCCTTTCCTTTCCGCCCCGGCTCCCTTGTGCCTCTCCTGTGCGCAAACTAATCAGCCTTTACTTTTCTACTCCCGTTTGTTGTCTCTCTTGATTTCCATCCTGGGGGACAATTAGAAGCCAATGTGCTGGTAACAGTAGTACATATCTTGATGGGGAAAGAGAAATGGGGGAAAGGTCTAAAAACCAGCAGACCCCTTCCACCACCCAGGGACCCCGGTCCCACTCCCTGTGCACCTTCTCTGTCCGCCCACACGTCCCATGTGATTTTGCCTCACTGTAACCTAAGAGGATGGAAGTCTACATTCTGCCCCCTATTCACACCCCGAAAGGCAAGCCCCCTGTGGTTGTCTGCCTTGGCAAGAAGAGGGAGACAAATATCTCGCACTCTAACTCATGAGGGTCCATGACCAGCTGGGGGAGGCAAAGCTGTGCCTCAGCCAGAGGAGTCCTGGACCACCAACAGCTTACTCCTCCCCGTCACCTCCTCTGGCAATTCCCCCCCCCCCCCCCAATCTGGGCCGGCTCTGCCTTCGCCCTCTCCTCTGCTTTGAGTTCCCACCACTTAGTGCCTCACTGTCCCCCACGCCCCCCACCGCTCGAGTCACTGACTCCTCCCCAGCACTGCAGTATCTGCCCCTTCTCTAGGTCCAGGCACCCCACCCCAATGTCCGTGGTCCCAGGCGGCAGTAGGTTTTCACACAGCTAACAGTTCCTGAGCAATGCCTGCTGTCCCCTCCTGATCCCAGGGGCCGGCGGAGCAGGCCCACAACTCCACGGTGCCCCGTGTGGGTGCTTTTCCACGTCACGGGCACTCTGTGTGGTGTCAGTTTTGCTGACTGCATTATCCCATCTACGAGATGTGCTCTACGTGACCGTTGCCTAGGGTGAAAATGTGGGGCAATTACTTTTCTTTAAAAAAGGGTTTTCGCCTGAAAGTGTTCCCTGTGAGCCTGAGCGAAGAGGAGGCGTGCCTTCCTCTGCATCCTGGGGACAGTTAAGTCCTAGAGCTGTCTGCCCTGCAGAGAGGCCGGGATGGTGGCGTCTGCCTGCCTCGCCTGACCCATCTCCCCGAAGCCCCAGGGGGAGCTTGGGTGTGGGCCTGATCCCAGGGGCAGATGGATGGCTTCCCTTGGGTTTGCCACATTGCTTTACAATGTGCCTTGGGTGCCCACCTCCTCTGGATGCCCACGAGGGTCATGTGCTCTTCATCCCTCTGTGCCGAGCACGTGGCCTGGCACCTGGCACGCTGTGATATGACGCACAGAGCAAACCCTGAGTGAGCACGGCCCTCTGCCAGGCACAAGGGTGTCACACTCATTAACGACTTAAGAGGTAAGTGCCTCTAGAAGCCCATTTTACAGATGCTGAGACCGAAGCCCAGAGAGGTTAATTAAATGCCCACAGTCACACAGGCAAGAGAGACCCAACTCATTTTCAGGCTCCTGGGTTTCTAGATGAAAGCTCCCTGAAATATTCACTCAGCGGCAGAAATGTGGAGCCAGCTCTAGGTCTGGGAGGGATGGTTCAGAGGAAAGCTTGCCCCCAGCTCTGCCTCTGTTGAGCGGCCCATGGCCTCAAAGGATTTAGAATTTCCCCGGAGGTGAAATAATGATCATAAATACCTTTACCACAATAAAACTTGCACTGCTTTTGCATATAGTATTGAAACCACTTTGCTATCAAATATCTTTTCAGGTGCTGGGAAGAAGGCAGGGATGGTGTCATTCTTGTTTCTGATAGAGAAACTGAGGCCCCAAGAGAAGTGACTCATCCAAAGTCACAGCACAGTGAGGGCAGGGATGGCGTCTGTGAGCTGGAAAGACTCAGATTAGTATGGAGTTTTGTCCCAAAACCACGTGTTTGGGGAACAGCCCTCCCTCCTGCCGTTTCCCGAGGGCTCGAGGCATCCATGGGGATGGAGGTCCCTGCACTCAGCGCTGAGGCTGGGAACGGTGCTGTCCACGCCCCCGCGTCCTCCCTTCTGGAGGCAGCGGCTGAATTCCTCGAACTCAGAGCAGTGCAAGGATGCACAGGGCTCCCCGGCCACAGCGGCTGTGCACTCGAAAGCCGGTTCTTGAAGGAGGACCAGGTGTTATTTCCCACATAAAACACTTTTCTGGACTTGCAAACACCAGCCTCTCAAGTTGACTCCCTCGGCTGGACCTGCCTGAGTAAGCTATACCCGTCAGTCACAGAGAAACCAGCCCGAGTCCCCTCCACCAAAGCCTGGTGTCACAGCAGTCCTACCGCCCCTGCCCCCTCCCGCAGGCCTGGGCTGAGCTGGGAGGGGCCACCACTGAGACAGGCAGTCCCTACCCTCCCGGCAGTGTGTGCACTTGGGATGTCTGTAGAGCGGTGCAGGTGTGTGCTTGATAAACCCCCTGCCAGACGTATGAGCAGGTGGGGACTCCTGGAGGATCGGCTGCCCAGCGCCCGCTTTCTAGAAACTTCACGTCCCTATGGTTACAGCAAGACTCCCAGGGCTTCCTCCTCACCCACAGCCATGCAATGGACCAGCGGTGGAGGCCCCGGAACCTGAGCGGGGCCATCAGAGCTCTTCCTTGAAAATGTGGATTTGGCACCAGGAGAGTCCAGTGAGGTCTGGCTTTCTCACAAACAAGAGGGATGTAAACTTCAGAAATGTTAGTGGTGGGCGTTTTCCTCCAGGTAGGCAATGATGCAGAAGTCTGGAGTGAGAGGAAAGGATGAGTCAGACCTGCAAAGCCAAGGCCCGGTTGCATCTCTGCCCTTGGGATCCACCATACCCTAAGATTCTTCTAACAAAGTCCCCATTTTTGCTTAGTGTTGGTTTCTGTTACTTGCAACTGATAAAGAGTTAACACAGCGTAACTCCATGGTTCTCAGCCAGGGGTGATTTTGTTCCCCTGGGCACATTTGGCAATATCTGAAGACATTTTTAGTTACCATAACTGGCAGGCTGGGAGTGCTAGTGGCATCTGGTGGGTAGAGCCCATGGGTGCTGCTAAACATCCTACAATGCCCAGGACAGTCCCCACAACCGGGAATTCTCCAGGCCAAATGTCAACAGTCTTGAGGTGGAGAAACCCTGGCGTGACCGTGCTGTGCGTGTCTAAGGCAGGAGTCTCACCACATAAGGCAAGTTCTGTGTCTCACTCCTCCTAGCAAAGATTGTTCGACATTAAATGAGAATCTTCTGCTGGTACGATTTCTCCCGCCTTGAGCGTGGGGGGAGTGGCGACTAGCGTGAGTTCCCTGAAGAGCCGTCGAATGGGCTCCCTATCAGGCCTAAATCTTTCACTCTGAGACCAGCAACTGACTTTGTAGAATTTATTCTTGGTAGAAAATCTTAATTCAGAGATATACACAAAGATTATGCAGAAGGATGTTCACTGCAGCTTTATTATAATGGCGAAAAATTGAAATAAATACCCGGCCACTGCACATTGGTTACGTAAACTATGAGACACTCATATCACAGAATAGTATATGTAGCACTTAAAAGCACGTTTGTGAAGATTATTTAATAACGCAAGGAAATGCTCATTATTTTAACTGAAAAACTAGAATATAAAAATTTTCAAATATATGTAAGCACAGAAAAGAGGTTAATATCAAAACGTTAACCATGGCTATCTCCAGGGGTCAGGATCACAGCTAGGTTTTGTTTTCCTAGTTTTTAAACATATCTTTCAATTTTTCTACAGTGAAATATGTATTACTTTTATAATTAAGAAAAATTAATACTATAAATGAATCCTAAAATCAGAATTGAGGACAGGGTAAATTTATTCATTCATCCCAAAATAAATCTTTACATCAAGGGCCTTCCATGTACCAGACATTGTGAACAAAGACAAGGCCCCCCTCGTGGGGTTTCCAACCACTTTCAAATTCACTATCAGAGAAATCCTTTCAAAAGGCTTCGTCATTAACAGTTAAATAGCTGCCATTCGTTGAGCGCTTATCGTGTAAGTGCTAGATGACTTACGATTGGGACCTCATGGTGTCTGCACAACACCCCAAAAAAATATGGTCAAGGTCACACAGCTGGCGGCAGCAGCCAGGATTCAAACCAGATCCGTTTAGCCCGAGAACCAGTTACCTGGCTCTCTGCTCCCCGCCTCAGTGGCTCAGGGTTTGTGAGCATGAGGAACAGGTAGGCAGGGGTCATTCCAGAACCACATGAGGTGGCAAACGGGAGTCACCAAGGAAGATCTTAGGGTTGAGAGAGCCAGATGGTAGAAAGGGACCTGAAGGGGCAAAGTAGGTGACAGGCCGGGCATCCAGCTAGAGGGCCGTGGGTTGGTTGTTTGTGGTGACAGGGAAAACAGCGGGGCCAGGGCACTGTCACAGTAGTGTTCTGGGCAGCCCAAGGGAAGGAAGGATGAGAGGGGCCGAAAAGGGAGGAAAAGAGGGAAAAGCAAAAACCAGTTAAAACATTGGAGATTAGAAGGAAGAATGCTTTGATGCAGCTGCAGGCAGGCACACACCCCTCCCCAGAGGGACGTCCATCAGAGAAGCTTCAACACAGCAAGAGGGAAGGGCGGGGGGGGGGGGCGGACGGACAGGGGCCGGGCGAGAGAGGCAGTCAGGCAGCCTCTCGGTTGCTGCAGGGCTGCTGAGTTCAAAGGCTCCTCTTCCCTGGTGACTGAGAAACCAGGACAGGTGGGTGTGGAGGGCATGGGAAGCCCCAGAAGTGAAACTGTGGGCTATTAGGGCTTGGATCACTGGGGTTACTTCGCAGCCCAAACGGAGGCACACAGCCAGATGCCTGGAGTCAGCAGCTCAGGCAGTCTGCACCCAGGAGGGAGGGAATGGTTTCTGCACCCAGAGCAGGCTGGCCGGGTCAGACGTTCCCTCGAGCCCAGGCCTCTGCCCCTGCTGGTGATGTCCAGCCCCTTCGGTGGCCGGGGAGGAAGCTCGTTAGTGGAGAAACACCAGGGCAGCCGGTTTCCACTCACAATCTGGTTGTTTGCTTCCGTTCGGACATCTTGTCCTGAAGGGCCGAGAAACCTCGGGGGAAGCACCAGGCCAGCAGCCCAGAGGCCTGAGTTTGAGTCCTGGGCCTCCCGTATATCACAGGACCAGATGCACATCACCTAACGCTCCCCACCTCCCCCCGCCAGGTCCTCAGTTGTAGAGTGAGAGTGACAGAGGCCATTCCTTCCTCCCGGAGATGTCAGTGATCTCAGTGCCTCAGTGTCCCTTCCTTACTGGGGGTAGTGACGGTGCCTACTTTTTGGGGCTGTGGCGAGAGGTCGACAAGGTAACACGCACAGACGCCCTGAGAAAAGGCCTGAAGCCCAGCAAACGCTCAGTTGCGCTGCTGCTGTTCCTATCTAATCTGAGACACATGGGCAAACCCTCCGTGTTCACATCAAAGGCGTTATCGCCACTCTTCCTCCCTCCCACCTGCACTTCCTCAAGCCCCTCTGCACGCCAGGCAGCTGCCAGCGCAGTGGGCAATCACCCCAAATGGGTTTTGTTTTGAAGAAGCTTAGCCCTGAGCTAACATCTGCTGCCAGTCCTCTTCTTTTTTGCTGAGGAAGACTGGCCCTGAGCTAACATCCGTGCCCATCTTCCTCTACCTTACATGAGGGACGCCTGCCTCAGCATGGCATGATAAGCGGTGCGTAGGTCCACAACCGGGATCCAAACTCGTGAACCCTGGGCCGCCGAAGCAGAACGTGTGAACTTACCCACTGCACTACCAGGCCGGCCCCTGGTTTTGTCTTTTTTTAGTCTCTGGCCCTCGTCAACCACTGCCCCCCATCATGAGCTCCTTGTACACAGACAGGGTGTCTAATGTGCCCTTGCATCCCTGGAACCCAGTGCTGTGTAGGCACATTGTCATCGGCCTAGTACATGTGGATGGATTTGAATGAGTGGGTGAATAAGATAAGGTACATGAAATCACTTTTGGCAGGTGTAGGAATGACCATTACTAAGAGTTCATTCCACAAATACTCACTGATCACCTGCTACTCTTTGCAAGGCCTCTGCTAGGTACTTTAGGTGACCCATAGCAGAGGCCCTGTCCTCAAGGAGTTTGCAGGGGAGTGAGGGAGAAGCCCTGGTGTAACTTTACTTCCTACAAACTACAGTAACATACACATGCTAACATGAAGATGTGCTGTAAGAGAGGCCTGGGCAACATGCTGTGGAAGTGCAATCAGGAAGGCTTCCTGAAGGAGGGAGTGGTTTGAGTGCTGCCTCAGCAGGGAGCCTTAGCAAAGCCTGTGGCAGGACCCAGCCCTTCCCCCAGCCCTGGTCCATTCAGTCTCCTCCTTCTGGGAAGAGAGCTCCCAGGGCTGCCCCACCTCCCTGAGGGCTGCAGCTGTCCCTGGACCACAGGGAGCCCCGAGGCCTCCAGAGCGCCCCCTCTGGCAGGGTGTCCAGGCCAGCAGAGGCAGGCTGGTGAGCTGTGCACAGGACAGTTTTGGAGCCCACCAAACCCTGGTTTGAGTCCTGGTTCTGCCACTTACCAGCTGTGTCACTTGCTGTATTTACTTTATCCAAGCCTCAGTCTCCTCGTACATAAAATGAGGACAACAGTAGTAATTGGTGAGATGGTCACTGCTAAATAATACATTGGAGAACCTAGAACATTAAAAAAAAAATCACTTCTCCATACATGAGAAGTCTTTTTGTAACCACAGGTTTTCCAGGACCAGTTCAACTGACCCCATCTCATATCAACAAAGTGATTAAGAATTTCCTTTTACATCACAATCCCTGACTTCAAAATGTACTACAAAGCCATAGTAATCAAAACAGCATGGTACTGGCACAAAAACAGGCACACAGATCAATGGAACAGAATTGACAGCCCAGAAACAAAACCCACACATCTCTGGACAGCTAATCTTCAACAAAGGAGCCAAGAACATACAATAGAGAAAGAAAAGTCTCCTCGATAAATGGTGTTGGGAAAACTGGACAGCCACATGCAAAAGAAAGAAAGTAGACTATTATCTTACACCACACAAAAGTTAACTCAGAATGGATTAAGAACTTGAAGGTAAAATGTGAAACCATAAAACTCCCAGAAGAAAATACAGGCAGTACACTTTTTGACATCAGTCTTAAAGGATATTTTCAAATACCATGTCTACTCGGGCAGGGGAAACGAAAGAAAAAACAAACAAATGGGACTTTATCAGACTAAATAACTTCTGCAAGACAAAGGACCAGGAGCAAAATGAAAAGAAAACCCATGAACTGAGAGAAAATATTTGCAAATCATATATCCGACAAGGAGTTAATTTCCAAAATATATAAAGAACTCACACAACTCAACAACAAAGAGACAAACAACCCAATCAAAAAATGGGCAGAGGAGATGAACATTTTTCCAAAGAAGATTTACAGATAGCCAATAAACACATGAAAAGATGTTCAACATCACTAATCATCAGGGAAATGCAAATCAAAACTACACTAAGATATCACCTTACACGCATTCAAATGGCTATAATCACCAAAACAAAACAAAAAATGTCAGAGAGGATATGGAGAAAAGGGAACCCACATACCCCGCTGGTGGGAATGCAAACTGGTGCAGCCACTATGGAAAACAGTATGGAGATTCCTCAAAAAATTAAAAATAGGAATACCATATGACCCAGCTATCTCACTACTGGGTATCTACCCAAAGAACTTGAAATCAACAATCCAAAGAGACTTATGCACCTGTTCATTCATTGCAGCATTATGCACAATAGCCAAGATATGGAAGCAACCCAAGTGCCCAAGAACTGATGAATGGATAAAGAAGATGTGGTATATATACATACACACACACAATGGAATACTACTCAGCCATAAAAAAGACAAAATCGTCCCATTTGCAACAACATGGATGGACCTTAAGGGTATGATGTTAAGCAAAATAAGCTAGACAGAGAAAGACAAACACCATACGATTTCACTCATATGTGGAAGATAAACAAACACATGGACAAAGAGAATAGTTCAGTGGTTACTGGGGGAAGGGGGTTGGGAGTGGGCATAAGGGATAAAGGGGCACAGATGTATAGTGACTGACAAGTAATAATGTACAATTGGAATTTCACAATGTTATAAACTATTATGACCTTAAAAAAATAAAAATAAATTAAAAGGAATTGCCTGTTAGAAAAACTGCAAAGTCACCTAGCCAGGGCAGGTGCCAAAGAAGAAACTGTGACTTGAAACAACTGCAGAACCAAAGACGCTCCTGCCCATGGAACCCAAGGACCAGGACACGGTGGGGACCTGAAAGCCAGACTCTTATTAGAAGCCAGGGGTCCCTCACTCAGGAAGATCCAATGTTAAAATTTCTTCCCCCCCATCAAAAATGTTTAGAACCCTGGGGAGTGACTTCAGTATCACGGTGGAGTGAACTTGCCCGGGACTCTCTCCCCTCCAACATACAACAAAAAGGGGCAACCATACTCCAACGGAAGATATCCTAACAACACAAAAACCTTGGACAGACATGCAGCCACATGACGGAGGGCAGAGAGGCTGCAGCCCCCCTTGGAGGTGCTGGAACGGGGTAAGAGAGAGCTTTTCTCCCTCCCCTGAAGACTGCGGTTGCTGCCACAGGAGGCTCAAGGCTCCCAGAGGAAAGAAGCAGGGGAGTGGTCGCACATCTGTGGGATCACCCAGGACTACCACAGCCCTTGCAGGCTAGAGGGAAGCCCTCTAATGGGGTGAAAGCTTTCACATGGGGTGACCTCATCAAGCCAAGACCCCAGGAGACCAGATAGCGAGAGCAGTTTGGGAAACCAGGACTGCACGCAGGAGAAAGAGTGCCGCCACCCAGTGCCGCACCATCTGGGCTGAAGACAGAGGGCTCAGAATACGTGGCTCTCAACCCCCACCCAGTGGCGATAGGCTGTAACTGCAACTGAATAATATCAGAATGAGAAAGAGCCAACCTTCCAACATCAGACCAGAGAGAAAGCCACAAGCACCCAGAACTTAGTCCTGAGGACAAAGAAACATGTAAGCTAAATGACAATGAATTCAAAATAGCTATCATCAAAAAACTCAATTAGGTAAAAGAGAATATAGAGATACAATTCAACGAGTTCAGGAACTACTTCATAAAAGAGATTGAAGCTATAAAGAAGCATCAGTCAGAAATATTAGAGATGAAAGACACAATGGAAGAGATAAAACAAAATACGGGTTCCCTGAATGCTCGAGTGGACATCATAGAGGAGCGAATTAACGTAATTGAAGATAGACATGTTGAAATGCTCCAGACAGAGGAGGAGAGAGAACTAAGACTAAAAAGAAATGAAGAAAGTCTCTGAGAAATATCCGACTCAATGAGGAAATGCAACATAAGAATTATAGGTATTCAAGAAGGTGAAGAGAAGGAGATTGGAGCAGAAAGCTTGTTCAAAGAAATAATAGCAGAGAACTTCCCAAACCTAGGGAAAGAGAGGGAAATATGTGTGGAGGAAGCTTCCAGATCTCCTAGATTTGTCAATGTAAAAAGAACTACTGCAAGGCATATAGTAGTAAAATTGGCAAAAATGAATGACAAAGAAAGAATACTCAGGGCAGCAAGGCAGAAGAAAATAACATACAAAGGAACCCCTATCAGACTCAGCAGATTTCTCTGCAGAAACCTTACAGGCTAGGAGAGAATGGAACGACATATTCAAAACTTTAAAGGACAAGAATCTTCAGCCAAGAATACTCTATCCAGCAAAAGTATCCTTCAGGTATGAGGGAGAAATCAAATCTTTCCCAGACTAACAAGAGCTAAGGGACTTCATAGCCACGAGTTCTCCCTACAAGAAATCTTCAAAAAGGCTCTCATACCTGAAAAAAGAAAAAAAAAAAAAAAGGAGGAAGCGTCACAAAACATGGAGTAAGGAGACAAATAGTTAGACAGAATCAGAATAGGATAGCAAATATTCAGCTATAGCCTTAGGTTAAAGGGAAGGAAAACACCAAAAACAAAGACAATCTTGTCACTTTAACCACAAACTCACAACACAAGTTGGAATAAGATATGAGAATAATAACTTAGGAGGGGAGGAGGAAAGGGACTGAATTGGTTTAGAATAAGGAAATAAGAGGCCATCAGAAAATGGACTATCTTATACACAGGAGTCTGAATACAAACTTCAGGGTAGCCACTAAACAAAAAAGCAGGAGAGAGACGCAAAAAATAAATAAGGAGAAAACAAAAAAGAATAAACAAAGAAATTAAAAACTGCATAATTCAATGGGAAGACCAAAACACACAGGACAGGAAACAAAGGAACTGCAGCAAAACCAGAAAACGAGTGATATAATGACAGCATTAAGCCCTCATATATCAACAATCACCCTCAATGTAAAGTGAGTGAACTCTCCAATAAGAAGACACAAAGTGGTGAAATGGATCAAAGAACAAGACCCAACAATTTGCTGCCTCCAGGAAACACACCTCAGCTCCAATGACAAACATAGGCTCAGAGTAAAGAGGGGTAAAATGATATTCCAAGCTAATGGCAAACAAAAGAAAGCAGGTGTCACAATACTTATATCAGACAAAGCAGACTTCAAGATAAGGCAGGTAAAGAGAGACAAAGAGGGGCAATATATAATGATCAAAGGGACACTCCATCAAGAAAAAAATAACGCTTATAAATATCTATGCACCCAACACAGGAGCACCAAAGTTCATAAAGCAACTATTAACAAACCTAAAAGAAGATATTAAAAATAACACAACAATAATAGGGGACCTCAACACCCCACTCACATCAATGGATAGATCATCCAGTCTGAAAATCAACAAGGAAACAATGGAATTAAAAGAAAAGCTAAACCAGTTGGTCTTAATAGACATATATAGAACACTCCATCCAAAAACAGCACAATACAGGTTCTTCTCAAGTGCGTATGGAACATTCTCAAGGACAGACCATATGTTGGGAAACAAGGCAAGCCTCTACAAATTTAAAAAAATTGAAATAATAACAAACATCTTTTCTGATCATAATGCTATAAAGCTAGAAATTAATTACAAGAAAAAAAGCTGAGAAAGGGACAAAGATGTCGAGACTAAACAGCATGCTATTGAACAAGCAGTGGATCATTGAAGAAATTAAAGGAGAAATCAAAAAATATCTGGAGACAAATGAAAATGATAACATGCCATATCAACTCACATGGGATGCAGCAAAAGCTGTATTACAAGGGAAATTCATCACAATACAGGCTCACCTTAACAAACAAGAAAAATCCCAAATAGGCAATCTCAAATTACACCTAACTGAATTAGAACAAGAAGAAAAACAAAGCCCAAAGTCAGCAGAAGGAGAGAAATAATAAAAATCAGAGCAGAAATAAATGCAATTGAAACAAAAAAGGCAGTAGAGGGGCTGGCCCTGTGGCCAAGTGGTTAAGTTCACGCACTCTGCAGCAGCAGCCCAGGGTTTTGCTGCTTTGGATCCTGGGCACGGACATGGCACTGCGCATCAGGCCATGTTGAGGCGGCATCCCACATGCCACAACTAGAAGGATCTGCAACTAAGAATATACAACTATGTACCAGGGGAGATTTGGGGAGATAAAGCAGAAAAAAAAAAAAACCAGAAAGAAAGATTGGCAACAGTTGTTAGCTCAGGTGCCAATCTTTAAAAAAAAAAAAAAAGGCAGTAGAAAGGATCAATGAAACAAAAAGCTGGTTCTTTGAGAAGATAAATAAAATCGACAAACCCCTAGCCAGACTTACAAAGAAAAAAAGAGAGAAAGCTCAAATAAACAAAATCAGAAATGAAAGAGGAGAAATAACAACAGACTCCACAGAAATACAACAGATTATAAGAGAATACTACAAAAAACTATATGCCAACAAAATGGATAACCTAGAGGAAATGGATAAATTCTTAGACTCTTAAAACCTCCCAAAGCTGAGTCAAGAAGAAACCGACCATCTGAACAGACCAATCACAAGGAAAGAGATTGAAACAGCAATCAAAAGCATCCCAAAGAATAAAACTCCAGGACAAGATGGCTTTCCTGGGGAATTCTACCAAACTTTCAGAGAGGACATAATACATCCTTCTCAAGCTATTCCAAAAAATTAGGGAAGATGGAACACTTCCTAACACATTCTACGAGGCCAACATCACTCTGATACCAAAGCCTGACAAGGACAACACAAAAAGGGAAAACTATAGGCCAACATTGCTGATGAACATAGCTGCAAAAATTCTGAACAAAATTTTGGCAACCTGAATTCAGCAATTCATCAAAAGGATTATACATCATGATCAAGTGGGATTCATACCAGGGACACAGGGATGGTTCAACATCTGCAAATCAATCAACGTGATACACCACATCAACAAACTGAGGAATAAAAACCATATGATCATCTCAATAGATGCAGAGAAAGCATTTGACAAGATCCAACAGCCACTTATGATAAAAACTCTGAACAAAATGGAGATAGAAGGGAATTACATAATAAAGGCCGTATATGACAGACCTATAGCCAACATCATACTCAATGGGCAAAAACTGAGTGCCATCCTCCTGAGAACAGGAACGAGACAAGGATGCCCTCTATCACCATTCTTATTCAACATAGTACTAGAGGTTTTGGCCAGAACAATTAGGCAAGAGAAAGGAATAAAAGAAATCCAAATAGGGAGTGAAGAAGTGAAACTCTCACTGTTTGCAGACGACATGATCTTATATATAGAAAACACCAAAAAATCCATCGGAAAACTAATAGAAATAATTAACAACTACAGTAAAGTTGCAGGGTACAGAATCAACTTACAAAAATCAATTGCTTTTCTATAATGAACTTACAGAAAGAGAACTCAAGATACAATTCCATTTGCAATTGCAACTAAAAGAATAAAATGCCTAGGAATAAATTTAACCAAGGAGGTGAAGGACTTATACAATGAAAACTATAAGACATTACTGACAGAAATTGATAATGACATAAAGAGATGAAAAGAGATTCCTTGCTCACAGATTGGAAGAATAAACATAGTTAAAATGTCCATACCAGCCAAAGCAATCTACAGATTCAACGCAATCCCTATCAGAATCCCAATGACATTCTTCATGGAAATAGAGCAAAGAATCCTAAAATTCACATGGGGCAACCAAAGACCATGAATTGCTAAGGCAATCCTGAGAAAAAAGAACAAAGCTGGAGGTATCACAATCCCCGACTTCAAAATGAACTGCAAAGCCATAGTGATCAAAACAGCACAGTTCTGGTACAAAAACAGATCAATGGAACAGAACTGAAAGCCCAGAAATAAAACCACACATCTATGGACAGCTAATCTTTGACAAAGGTGCCAAGAACATACAATGGAGAAAAGATAGTCTCTTCAATAAACGGTGTTGGGAAAACTGGACAGCCACATGATAAAGAATGAAGGTAGACCATTATCTCACGCCATACACAAAAATAAATTCAAAATGGATCAAAGACTTGAAGATATGTCCTGAAACTATAAAACTCCTGGAAGATAATATTGGTAGTACACTCTTTGACAACAAACTAAAAAGGATCTTTTCAAATACCATATACTCTCAGACAGCTCCTTGCAGCTGGACCCTTTGCTGGCGGGATGGGAGCCCTTTGGCCTGGGCATCTCGGGCGAGACGCTTGCTGGGTCTCCTCTCTGTTCTCTTTGTCCTTTAGCTGCTCCCTGTGTGCAAGGTTGGGAGGAGCAGTCACAAGTCACCCTGCCCGACACATTAAGGATGACGCAGAAGCCCAGGAAGGTTCAATGGCTTGCTCAAGTGCACAGCAGAAGCGGGAGGCAGAAGCCACTGGCTCAGGGTCTGATAGGCCCTTGGCCGGGTCACCAGGCCACCCTGTCCCCCTCTATAGCCACATCCAGCATGGTAGTGGGTACATGTGGGGGAGGGGGCTCCATCTTCTAAGTCAGTTCACGGTGTGCATTCAGGGGAACTCAGATTTCCTGGCGAGCAGGGTGGGACTGGGGAGTGCAAAGGGGACAAAGACACATCAAGGACCACGCCCCTAAGGAAGGAAGGCTGCCACCTCTCCTGCCCTCCTGTCCTGTCCCTTCCGGTGCCTGGCTTAGCAACCCCCAACCCCCACGCCCTTCCACCTACTGAACCTCTAATTAAAGGAACCAGACTTGCCTGGGGATGGGTGTCAGGCTGCACAGGTGTCTGCCCCAGAGACTGCCCCTCCCAGACAGGGAGACCGATCAATGCTCCCTCCATAGCACGCCATTCTCCAGGGGAGCCAGAGCAGAAGATTTAGAAAACCACAGAAAATAGAGGAGAAAAGAGAGGAGAGCTGAGAACAGGTGAACATATGAGGAATGCAGGCCAAGGGGAGCCCCGGGTTCCAGGCCATGCTTGGCTTCCTCGTGTCTGTCCTCACCCTCAGCCTCAATGACAAGACAGTCGGTACCCTTAGCTCAGGGGCATTGCTGTGAGCCCCGCCTCTGTGCCCCCGACCCAGGTGAAGATACCTCCTGAGACTTCCCTCTGCCGCTGTTTCCAGTTACTTACAACCCTCACTGGCCACATACCTTCTCCTTCGGTCCTCCAAGACATTGCAGCTGGGGCTTCCTCCTCCTGGGGTGTCCTCGGGCTGGGCTTCTGTCATTTGCAGTCCAAAGAGTCTAACAGAAGAGAACGCTCACCCAGGAGGGCAGGATAGGTAGTTGTTAAGTGCATGGACTTTGGAGGCAAATTGCCTAGATTCAAGTCCCTGTGCCACCATTTGCTAGCTGTGTGACCCTGGGCAAGTCATTACTTGTCTGTGCGTCAGTTTACTCACCTGTCAAATTGGGTGGTAACTGTACCTGAGTCACGGGGCTGTTGTTACGAGCCAATATATGTCTGAGAAGAGCGGACGCTGTAAGCACAGGCCATTGTCTCTGCTGTGACACAGCCTGCTGGGCCAGCCGGCAAGGCCTCCAAAGCAGGGGTGTGAGCTCCTCATTCAGCCAGCTGGGCCACGCCCACTGCTGCTCCCCAGGAGCACGCCCTGTGCACTGTCCCTCAAGGTCACATCTGAGAGTGGGGAGGACTGGACCATCAGAGAGGGAGGCGTTAAGTTAGGGAGGAGCGTGGAGGGAGAAGGTGGGAAGTCCCAGGCGATGAGCACATGTGCATGTGGGACATCCTCGGAGCCTTTGTCCTCTGTGTGGTGCCAGGAGAGGGACCCGGCAGGCTCTGCAGAGGGCAGGGCCGAGCTCTGCCTCATGCTCCTCGCAGGACAGCGCCTCGGAGCCGCACAGCAGCTGGCTTCCTCCTAAGGAGCCTTGAGTCAAATACGCTTTGCCACCAGAAGACTAATTTCTTTTCAAAGCTCCCATCAGGTCCACTGGAGGAAGCCACATTCCTCCAACAATCGCAACTTTACTTTTTCTCAAGAACTCAGAAACCTGGCCTTATTTTGCGGATAGAGCATGTGTCCCCCATTCTTTACCTTACAAACCTTCTCAAATTGAGCGAAAACTTTTTCATCTGCCCTGCAGAGGAAGGTAGGGAGGCAAGTGAGGGATGCGGTGGTGGGGGCTGGCATTTAAATAAATTCTGCTCCAGCAGAAAAGAATGCACGGCACAAGCATTATCAATGTGATGCTCTTCCCAACGAATCAACATAAACAATCCCTCTCTCCTGCCTGGTACGCAGAGAATGTTTGTTGAATGAATGACTGTTAACAGGATGTGACTCTGTCTTTTCTGCTCTGGTAAGTCATGAAGTCCATGCAGCCAAATCAGAATTAATCCTCGTTGGCATGCAGTCTGTTTTGGGACGCCAGGCCAAGGTGAAGAAAGTATGTGTTGAAAAGAAGTGAGAGCGTCCACTGGGGACCATCGGTGTTCTGTATTTGGTAAGGGAGGGTCTACCTGGCTTGGTGCTGGGGCCTGGAGAGTGGCCTCCCGCTCCTCCAAATGCAGGTCTCCAGTTCCCAGACAAAGCCGGGTGAGGTGCCCTCCTCCGTGGCACTGCGCTGGGACCACCGGCAGCCCCGGCGAACGACCACCGTGTGGGACTCATCGTTCTGCTGAGCCCCAAAGTGTGCGGGGAGGAAGGGGCGGGTCCTGCAGGACAGGCCTGGCCTCTGTCGGGCCCTCTTTACTCACTTCGGATATTTCCATCTCCCCCTAGTCCTGTGACTCGTCTGTCTGTCCTCGGTTGGAATTCCACAGGGGACTCACACACACCCTGGTCACTACCCGTTCACTGAGAGACTCTAGGGGCAATAATTTCCGGACAAGTTACCTAAATGCAGAAGGGACCACCACGGAGCTGGCGGAGCATGGAGCAGGGACCGGAGGTGGGAATAAGTGACCTGTGCATTAATCACAGAGCAATCAGCGGATGACAAGGGGCCCTGGAGCCACTGGGTCCGTCCCACAGGACTTGGTGGAGGGAAAGGTCACACTTGCCAGGAAGAGCCCATCCATCACCAAGACGCCCATTTCATGACTTCCACGTGCCTGGGCCTCCTGTATTCCAGCTCATTGTCCTTCATCCTCTGGGCCATCCCAGCATCCACCGGCCATGCCACACCTGGCCAGGGCCAGGAGTCTCCGAGGCCCAGCACAGTACAGAGGAGGGCGTGGCTGTGGCTGGTTAACGTTTAGGAAGCTGTTTACCTGGTTTGGCCTTCCTCAGCTCCTGAGGCCTGCATGCTCCTCTTCCTACACCCCGTGGCTTCCCCTCCTCATCCAAGGAGAGAGGCCAAAGTGCTCCCTGCTCTCCCACCGACGGACCCCTCTGACCCTCCCCAGCCTCTTCCGTCTCCTGTCAGATCCATCCCAGCCCTCAGTCCTGCTGAGCACAAAGGACCCTGCTGGAGGGAGCAGAGACCCTGGTGGAGGGAGCACAAGGACCCTGCTGGAGGGAGCACAGGGGACTCTGCTGGAGGGAGCACAAGGACCCTGCTGGAGGGAGCACGGGGGACTCTGCTGGCAGGAGCACAGGGGACTCTGCTGGAGGGAGCACAGGAGGCCCTGCTGTATGGAGCACGGTGGGCCCTGCTGGCAGGAGCACAGGGGACTCTGCTGGAGGGAGCACAGGAGGCCCTGCTGTATGGAGCACAGTGGGCCCTGCTGGCAGGAGCACAGGGGACTCTGCTGGAGGGAGCAGGAAGGGCCCTACTGGAAAGAGCACGGGGGCCCCACTGGAGTCAGCTGCTTCTCACCTTTTGGTGCTCCCCTCTGGCTGTGGCCTAATCCTTGGCTCAAAACCTGTTCCCAGATTCAGATCAATTTGTTTCTGACGTTATTTTCACAGCCAGTGTACTGTGCTCCCGGGTCGTTCCCACTTTAGCAGGAAGAGCTGTCTTTGCCCAGGTGTGCCACTCGGCAGTGGCTTTCAGCAGTGGTGACAGGTTTAGGGAGGAAGATCCTCGACTAGAAGGAGTAGCTCATGGCTCAGATCCACAGCTCTGGATTCAGATCCTGGATTTAAATTTTGGCACAACTTCCCTGCTGTATAACTGATAAATAAATGAGAAGCAATAGGATATATTGGAGTGTAAGAGGAAGCCATGTGGTGTAAAACTAACTTGGCCTGACCTTGTTTTTCCAAAAGGGGCAGCCATGGCCTGTTGAGCACACATTGTACATCTGCTTTAAACATTGACAATATCCCAAAGATAAGAATGATGCCCTTAAAGACAGGGATGCAACTTCCCCCAACATCGGCATTCCTTTGAGGATAAGCATCTCTTCCTGGGAACTAAGAATTAATTACCAACCTGCTGTGCCCACCTTGTGACCACCGACCCGCTGACCACCGACCTGCTGTGCCAGCTAAGTGTCTCGTGACAGTAGTAAAAGAGATGTTCCCATCAAACGCGATGTATGCTTTTGTTCCAGAAGGTATACAACCACTCTGTACACCCCACCTCTTTGGTTCCCTTCCTTCCTTGGGGAAGGAAGGCCCCAGGTTAGCCCTCAGACCATGCTTATAACAATCGCATCCCAATTTTGATTTATAGATTGATTATGGATTATTAGCGTCAACATAACCTTGGACAAGTCATTTAAACTCTCATAGTTCCTTGTCAATAACAGGAATAGAAATGTCCACCCCACAGATGTGAGGACAGGATTTAATGAGTATATATTTTAAGATCCTGGTACAAGGTTGAAGCTATTCTTCTTGGCATGGTAAGGCTGGCGTTTCAGCACTAGGGAGAGAGTGAGGGGAACAGAATCAAACTGACCTCTGCAGCTGAATACCAGCAGAGCAGGCTATTTTAAAGGCACATGGCCCCAAATATCTACAGCCCCTGTGTGGTGCAGCCCTCTGGATTTCCACCGTTACAGTCATTCCTCTTTCGAAATGCGAAAACCCTTGGGAAGTCGTCACTACTACTGTAATGTGAAAAGTTTAACCGAAAGATTTTATTCCTTCATTTGTGAACACAGGGTGCCCTGGGGCTCAGAAACCAAGAGAAAACAAGGATTGCCCCAGCCATGGAAAGCAGGTCATATGCCAGATCCTGAGCCAGGTGCTCACTTATCTGTGACCTCATTCCACCCTCACCACAACCCTCAGAGGTGGTTATTGTAAAAGGATAATTTTTTTAAAGGTAAAATCAAGACCCTTGTACAAATATAAAATTAACACATGGGGCTGGCCGCGTGAGGTGGTGGTTAAAGTTCCACGCACTCCGCTTTGGCGGCTCAGGTTCACGGGTTCAGATCCCGGGTGCAGACCTACTCCACTCATCAGCCACGCTGTGGTGGTGTCCCACAGAAAAAAATAGAGGAAGACTGGCACAGATGTTAGCTCAGGGCTAACAGTCCTCAAAAAAAAAAAAAAAAAAGAAGAGGATTGGCAACGGATAAGATAAAATAAAAATTAAATTAACACATGCCAATGATTTAATTTAACTCGTCAATTAATGAGGGAACTAGTAAGATGTTATAACTGCTCAAAGGAGAATCCAAAGAGTAAACAGGCACAAGCCATCAGGAATACTGCAGTTAATCTACTTCATAGACGCAAAGCTGGTCAATATCCACAGGGCAATAAGCAATTGCATCTCCACTGGATACAACTTGCATTTCTATGGGCAAAATCATCTGCATTATTGTCAGCTTTCTACAAATTACAGAGTTGTAAAACAGCTCAAAGACAATGTAAGGCAAAGAAAATTCAAAGGGAAACTAGACAGGACACCCAATAATAATCTTTTCTGACCATTTCAAAGTCTTTCACAACTTCTCCTAACATTATGATCATCCTCCTTTCATGACAAAGCAGAAAAGACAGAGAGGAGCGCAGAAAACGGGAAGGGCAAGTGCTCTAGCGCCAACCCCATGAGCGCTGAGGACATCTGCGACAGGGATGTCATGCCTGCAATGAAACTAGAAAAATAAGAATGAGGTAAGTTTCACCACAGAGCCATATAATTTCAAAGGACTGTCCTTTATTGGAGATTATATCCTTCCTACATTTGTGGCATTAGAATGTCCTTTCTTTTATGAAAGGATGGTGGTGATATATGGTAGTAGTTGATTTCTTTTTTAACGTACTTGTTTGGTGAAATAAAGGCTGGCAACCTTACGTAAGTCCCCATCTTTTACATACACACACACACACACACGTATGATTTTTGTTGTTGTGTTTGGTTATTTTTAGTTTTATTCATCTGTGATAGACAAAAGTCTAGAAACACTGGTCTTGTCCACAATTCTGGCATCTTGTGCTGTAAGTTATAGTTAAAAGATGAGCCCTGAGCAATACTTCTAGGTCCTCATGCCTGTCAGTTCCCCTTGCCCTCGTGGAGGATGGGAAGCTGACTCGGACAGGAGGGCATCCAGACCCTGGGGCTGAATAGAGAAGGGAGAAGAAGATGAGGACTTATGGACTGACTCCTGCGGATGCCAGAGGGCGGCTGGGATGGAGTAGAGCCAGGAAAGCGTCTTCTCTGGTCCTGGCCCCAGATTCATTGTGCGCATTGTGCTGCATGGCTTGTCAGCAGCCCTAACTACACCACCCTCCCTGTCTGTAGCAGAGAAGTTTCTGAAGCTCAGTGAAACCTGGCCAGTGCTGGCAGCGGGGCCCGAACCACCTCCCTTCCTGAGAGCCTGCCCTAGGGCCCAGGGAGGTGGGATGCAGGCAGAGCCAGAAAGGAGGTGTTACAGACTTCAGAAGCCAAAGCTCGACTGGAGGTGGGGACCGGAGCGGAGAACCCCAGCGTGCTCGATGTTCGCTTTGCAGCCTTTCAACTCCTCCACATCAGAGCCTGTGTGGCAAAGCCCTGCTGCCCCCCACATTCAGCGTCCCCGGCTGGCTCCAAGTGGGAACCCAGCCGAGCCACTGCTTTTAAAGGCACAGGCTACCCAACCAGAGAGCAAGAGGCCCCACAGGCCCCTCTGCAAAGAACAGGGAGAGCATGCACACTGGGGTTGGGGTTTCCTTCTAAAGAAGTTGGACATCTCGTCCCGGCCCCAAAGGGGAAGGTGATTGAGTCCAATGGAGGATTCTCTGGGTACCGGCGTTCCATGTGTTAAGTACTGCTATCCTGACCACCTGCTTTCTGCTGGATTAACCAGAGAGAAAGAGAACAGGGGAAGGAGATAGCTCCCGATGGTTTTTAAAGAAAAGTGCATTTAGCTCATAGTGTAGCTGAAGAGCTGGTGTAAAATTGGTTGTTTAGCTCTGAAGCTGGTGTCAGGGACCCTCCGGCTGAGAGAGAAAAAAAGCAGCTTGAATTCGTAAACTGTCAGTACTGTGAGCCAAGGCAGAGGGCATCCAGGGAGCAGGGACTCAAGCAGCTTCTTTTCCCCATTCCTGCACATCAGCAGGAATGACAGGACTGAGCTAGAAACCACCACCAAGGGCCTGAGCCGGTAGCACTATAGGCGTTGGCCAGGCTCTAGAAGTTTCATGTTCTCAGCTCTACCTTCAAGGAATCACAGCCCCAGAATTCCAGAATCTCAGATCCAGAAGGGGCAGGAGGTTACATGGGAATCCTGGCTTTGGCTCCCCTGCCGGATGGTCCCCAGGCCTCGGTGGAGCCCAGTGCCCAGGGCATGCACACTGCTCCTCTGCCCAGCCTGCCCTGCTTTGCCAGCTCAGAGTAAATTCCTTCTCGCGTGCGCCAAAACCTGCGTCCTTCCATAACCCAGCATGGAGTGCATATGCTGTGGCACCTTAGATGGGAATGGCCCCTTAGAGACCATCTGACTCACAGGTCACAGACTACCCAAAGCTCCTACAGGCATTTTTTTCTTGGCCTACCTAACATTTAAAACTATCACTTTTTGATTCAATATTTAAAATAGAGAGATTTCCTATAACAATCTGGACTTGTGGATTCTCTTGAAATCTTAGAAAAGCTGGCAACAATGACCCATGTTGCCACCTGAACACGCCTGGTTGGAGTCGGACACAGCTGCCCTTTTTCTGGGCCGGGCTCTCCAAATGACTCGAGCCACGGCGCTCCCCACATCCTCGCGAGCCAGCCGCCCTCCTTGCCCGCGAGAACAGACTGGTCGCTAAAGGTGTGAATCTGTGAGGCCAGGCAGTGCCCACGCTCCAGGTTCAGCAGCGACCATATGCGAAGACCCTCCTTGGCAGTGTTCATCCTGTGCCTTTACCATGGGGCCTCCTCCCCTCCCGAGCAAGGCTCACGCCCGGGTACTTCCTTCCTCTTGTTCTACTCCTATCTCCACCTTGTGACCTTCATTGATGTAAAAATAACCAAATCAGCAAAGCAGTTTTGCTTAATATTCCTTTTCCTGTGCCCATGCATTGAAGTCAGTGGTTCCAACAAGCAGCAGGATCCACTCTACCCTACCTTCTGGGGTTTTTAGAAAATTTTGGTGTTATCATAACAACTGGGACAATCAGTCCTTGGGGACAAGAGAAGCTAAATATCCTGCGATGCAAGGGACAGTCCCATTTAAAACGAGCAAACAAAAACCCTTGTTCCATTCAAAATGCTGCTTAACCCCCATGGAGTAACACTGACTGAAGTGGGACACTGGCTAATTTTTTCCTGTATTTTTATTTAACTTCTCTGGGCCTCTGTAAAATGGGGATACCATATTTCATTTGTGTAACACTACATTTCTTCCATGGGGTTATTGTGAAGATTACATGAGATCAAACAAAACAGACACGTGACACATACTATGCACACAATAAGTGGTAGCGATGATGGCTCTTTAGAAAATGGAATGGTGGGACAAAAACTAGTGTGTCTGCCCATAGATCTGAATTCTAGTCCTACAAGAATAGCAAGTCTGCTGTTAACCATGTGACCTTGATCATGTCATTTCTCCTCTCCGAACAATGACGGCTTGTACAAGGTTTCTGGAGTCCTGTCCGTCCCAAATATTCTGTGACTCTGTGTTCCCAACAAGTTGCATGACTTACCCTTTTGATTTTCTTTCAAAACCAAGATGCATGACTTATCCTTCTTGATTTTCTCGTCTGGGCTGGCACTCCCAGGTACAGTGCTGAAGGCTGACCTGAGGCTGTGTTTCCTCCCCCATCAGATTAAAGAACGAAGGAGACAGTAAAGAACAGCATGTACAGGACAGATAGACACTGGGTATCATTGCTCCCCTGACGTCTGTGATGTTCGGAGGGAGCTGTGGCGGCTGGCGGCCTTAACATTTCCTCAGATGGAGAAAGAGCTTGCTCCATAGAATGTGGCCCCTTGTGATGGGTACCTGTCAATCACCAGACTCTAAACACAAAAGGATTCAGGGAACAGCTTCTGAGGCTCAGCACTCAGGCTCAGAAATACATCCCCCCTCCCATGCCCTGCCTGCTGGAAGGAAGGCGAGAGGGGAGGCTGTGCATCAAAGGGAAAAACAGCAGTTCAGTTCATTTGAATAAACCAGGAAGAAAGGAACTGCAATAGGCTATTACGGAGAGAATAATTTGTAACTAGTTACAGACAGTCTGAAGAGATGGGGAATGGATGGTAGAAACAGACAAAATCAGAAACGGAAATCTAATTCTCCTGGTGGCTGGTGTGAAGCTCGAATACCATTTTCTCTAAACTTCTTACTCCAGATTTCCATCCCGGATTCCAGAGGATCTTACCAATGCTTCCTCCAAGCAGCAGGAGCAAGAATATTTAAACAAAGACTGAACCCAGGGGTGTATCCTGAGGCAGTTTCAACAATGTTGTTTTAAGGGCAAAGGGACCTTCCTCTGAGATGCTACAGGTTACTGGCGCCCTCTGGTGGAAGATAAAGGTTACACCTGCTGGTTAGAGGCCAGACATCTGACTGGTCCCTTGTGTTTGAGGAAGCTGCAACCCCAGCTCTGACGCAAGAAGAGCAGGAGGAAATACCAGGTGCTGAGCACCTCGTGTGTGTTACCACATTTGTCCCTCACTCTCTGTTTTACAGATCAAGGAGCTGAAGCTTAGAGACACTAAGTGAACTGCCTAAAGTCACTCAGCAAGTAGTTAACTGGCAATCCCAATTCATTGCCAAGGATTCCAGAAATACTGAGGGTCACAGTGTCTTACATACACACACACACACACACAAAGGAAAAAAGAAGAAGGTAGATAGAATTATCTTCAAATGTGTCCCATATTTGGGGAGTAGCTTTACCCAGTTTTGAGCAGTGTACTTTGCTGGAGCTTGAATTAACATATCCCAATTTAGGGCACAAGAAGTTTCAAGCATCTTTAACTTGACTCAAATGCATGGGTTATTTCCCGCTAGTGATTCTTTTAAAGGTTGATGATGAAGGGGAAAGAGCCCCAGAGTGAGAGGAGGCCAGACGGGGTTACCCAGACCACGTGTTGATCAGCCAAGCAATGCTTGATGCCACTTCCCCTCTTTGTAAAAGAAGGGTGTTGAAAAAAGTGATCTTTAAGGACATGTGAACCTAAAAGATATTTCTTTGCACTCCTTGCCGTACACCTGAAATGAGTGCTCACTCCTCAATCCCTTCTTTTCTCCATCCCTGAAAGGTCTTTGGCATAGATGTGTGGCAGAAACATTTGAGTATCTGCCTAATGAAAATCTGTGAGTCCAGTAGAACAAAACACAAAGTCATTCTCTGCTCCAGGATGCTTTCCTGATCCTGTCCCTAGCAATCCCCACTGTTCCTCTCCCTCCTAACACTGTCTCTCGTGGCCTGAGGCCACCTGCAGCAGTAGTTCTGGGTGTGGCTCCTAGACCAGCAACACCAGCATCACCCAGGAATCCGATAGAAATGCAGGTGCCTGGGCCCCGCCCAGACGGCCTGGATGGGACCTCAGAGGCAGGCCCAGCAACCTGCCCTCGAAGTCCTCCAGGTGATTGCTCAGGCTTGAGAGCTACTAAACAGGGTTCTTAACCTAGGCCCACAGATGGGTGTAGGGGTCTAAAAGTTTCTTGGGTTGCATGTAAAACTTTACATGTGTATATACCCTTTCTCTTGAGACAGGATCCAGAGCAGCTACCTCTTGACCCCAAACAAGTTATGAACTACTTACTACTCTATAATTCTGTTTCATGGCAACCATCCCCCTGGCTGCATCCACAAACTCTTCTCTTTCCTCCACTTCTTTGCTTTAAAAGATACCTGGCTTTCCCCCAAAGAATCTTGGCGGTCATTTGCCCACAGCTCGTTTGCCGTCAGTACAGAAGATGGGGCCACCCCTGTACCACACCCGGGCCAAAATCCCTCTGCACATGAGTCTCTGCCGTTCTGAGACCGAGACCTAGAGTCCTCTTTACTGCTTCTTGTGTCATCTGCTGACCTTCCACTTTCCCTCATTTATTCTCGAGTTTGGGTTCTACAGTCCTGCCATCACCCTGGGTGATATTAACGTCACATAAATGACCCATCTGACACCACAGCCTCACCAGACCTTGACCACCTCAACATCAAATAATTTTACCTCCATGACACTTCAACCAGTCACTCTATGCCATGCCTGGGACTTGCCCTCGCCTGGATTGCTCTACCTCTGTACCAGTCAGCTTAGACTAAGTTGCAGTGTAGCAACCAACTTCCAAATCTCGGTGGCTTCCAATAAAATGTCTGTTCCTCTGCCCAGTGCAGGACAGACATAGCTCTGCTCCCTGTCCTCATCAATCTTGGAGGCAGGCTGAAGGAGCAGCCCCATTTTGGGGTGCACTAGCCTCATGCAGAAGGAAAGGAGCACAGACTACCCCCTGCAAATGTCCTTACACCTCTGCTCAGAAGTAGCACACTTCATTTCCCTCACATTTCATTGACAGGCCTGTTGCCAGTGGGGCAGGAAGCACCATCCTCTTCAAGGCCTGGTAGAGAGAAGTGGCAGACATTTTGACAATAACACAATCTACCACAATCTTTGACATCTTTTACTAGAATATCAGTCTCTCTCAGAACAGTGTCCCGTGCTTCCTGCTCTTAGTCTACTCCCACCATGCTCTTTCAATTTCATTGAGGCTTTCCATTTCCCATCAGCCCCCTCCCGGAAATAACGATAGGTAACATTTCTGGCCACATAGTAGGTGCTGACTTGACATCTAGTACCCCATGAGGACTAGAGAAGTTACATCACCTGTCTTCACGTCCTTCTTGTCCTCCAGGTTAGAACTATCCCTTCAACTATTAGGGAAAGAGGAGAACCAGGTAGGACTGAGAGCTCAGATTGGGGACATGAATGTAGTAACAGCAACCTGCAAGTTGTGGGATTCTTCTCCCGGAGCCCTCAGCCACTGGGCATAGTGGCTGTCGATCAGGGCAATTCTTTCCTTAAGTGACATTTGCCAGTGTGTGGAGACAATGTGTCATAATGGCGGCTGGGGTGGGAGGTCCTACTGGTATCCAGTGAGCAGAGGCCAGGGATGCTGTTAAGTGTCCTACACTGCACGGGATGCCCCTCGCCCCAACAAAGAGTTTCCCAACTCAAAAGGTCAACAGTGCTGAGGTTGAGAAACCCTGGTCTAGAGATGGCATGGTCCCGGGCAACCGTCTCGCCGAAGTTGTCCTATCTGCCCTCCAGTTCTGCCGAGAACCCACTTCAGACTTCTCCCCTCTCTTCAAACTCATCCCAACCTCCTCTCTTACTGTACTCAACTGTCCCACGCTTCAGCTACACTGAACCTCTCAGTCTTCCCAGATGCCACGGTCTCCTCTTCTAACTCTTACCCTTCCTTTAGCGTTCAGCCTCTTGTCTCTCCCAGAAGGCTGTCCCCAAACTCATGACTGAAGTAGGCCCCTCTGTGTAATTCTCATAGCAGCATGCATTCTCCCAATATCACATTTACTACATGAATCTTCTATGTTTAACTAGTTAGCTTCCCTAAGCCCTGAGAGAGGTGGCCATGTTCATCATCTTCACACTGTATCCCCAGCACCTGGAAAGTACAAGAGGCACAACAAGTACTTAATATTCACAGCCCATTTCTCTCCTGAGCTCCATTTCCATTTGGGTCATCTCATTTGCACAAAGTTAACACATCCAAAACTAAACTCACCATTTTTCCTTCCCTCACCACCACCAAAACCTACACTTTCACCCATATTCTTTATCTCAATGAATGGCACCAGCACCCACTAATTGCCCAAGCCATCCTTGACTCCTCCCTTTCCCTCACATCCACATTCATTCATTCCTGAAGTCTATCGCTTCCACCCTGGTTTCTCTCAAACCCACAGACTTCTTTTGGGCTATTGTCTCAGACACGATCATTTTAAGCTCTGACTGGCAATTCTTAGTTACCTTGGACGGGTTGTTTAATTTCTCTAGGCCTTGAATGCCTCATGGGATAACAGATGCCGGTCAGCGCTTAGTAAGTGTTCGTAAATGTCATCTACAACTCTTCCTTCCAGGCCCACTGCCATTACCTCAGGAGCACCATCATCTGCAGACCGGACTGCTGCCATAGCCTAACTGTTCTCCCCGCTGCTGCTCTAGCCAGCACTCCAGCCTATTCTCAACCATGCAGCCAGAACGGCTTTCAAAAATGCAAATGAGATCATGTCACACTCCTGCTTAAAATCCTTTAAGGGCTCTCCACTGCCTTCAGGATGAGGTCCAGGTATCAGCTTAGCCTATCACACCTTCATCAGCAGCCCCTTCCACACTCAGCCCCATCTCGTCACTTCTCAGTCACATCCTGTGCTCCAATTATGTGGAACAACTTCACGTTCCCCAAACAAGCCAATCTCTCCCTTTCGGTTCTTTTGCTAACTCCTCATGTAGAAACTGTCTTATGTCCCTAATTCCATTGCTAAACCACAGGCAACTTGAGGGAGCTCCCTTGTTCACTGTGGAATGCCCAGTACCAAGCAGACCCTGGCCCATATTCATACTTAGTATTTATTGAACAGATTTAACTCTATCCTTCATTTTGAAGAGGAAAGCAAGCAAAAGGAAAACATTAATCAAATATGTACATAGCAAGATCATCCCTGATTAACCTGTAATGAGCTTAAGTCTTCCTAATAGCACTAATTCTTTTTATACCTTTACAGATTGGATTTGTGTACACTCTAGCAACAAGCACTGATGAGGCACCTGCTAACAACAGTTCAGCTCAGGTAACAGTTCAGCCTCAAGACTACATTCAACACAGATGGTCAGTCTACAGCACCAGGACTCAAGGTGAGTAGGATGCAAAAACGCAGAAAACACAACACATTATGCAGTCGGACTCATTGAAAAGTACCTTAAAGAGCTCACAAAATGTGGAAAAGGTTGTGTGGACACTGAAGCTGGTCTCATCCTTGTCTCTAATGCCCCTCTTTTTTTGGTTGTCATTTTTAAAATGCTGTCCCTGGGATTTCTAGCATCATCCCCACCCCACCCCAGGGCCTCCACATGCAGGTGAACACTCCATGTGTCTAGGTGACATCATTTCTATGGTAGCCTATGAAGAGTGCCCCCAAAAGTTGTGCAGTATGCACCAATCTGCACCAACTATCTCCTGGCCCTCAGCTCAGGACGACTGACCAGACATTTCACTCACCTCAATGGAGTCAGCTGTAAGGGAAGGACCTTTTCAAAAGCACGTGGGCTAGCAGCTCTTGGTGAGCAGGTTCTCTTCTCTGCTATCCCTCCAAAGAAGAGAACCTGAGGACCATGGGCCAGTGGCTTCAATGATGCTCCTGAAACTGAATGTAAAGTGTTGTACTCCTTTATAAGAAGAGATTTCCTAAGTTTCATTAGCTTTTCAAGGAGGGCTATAATCCCCAAAAGTTTAAGGACCACTGCTAGAGACCACAGCAGATGCTCAGCAGGTAAGTGACAAACATGTATTTGTGACAGACCCTAGAACCTCTCACACTGGAGCCCTGCACCTGGACTGCCTTGTAACCTCAACGGGGAGGCCAATCCTCCATCTCGCCACACGAAATCTCTTCAGTAGCAATGAGGGTGGGCAAGTTGACACAGTCCTGGGCTCAGAAGACTTCAGGACAGACCTGTGCCTAGAGAGAGGACTTGCTCCAAATCACTCTAGACACGCAGGTAATATATGTTCTCTAATTCTCACTCTAGTAGGAGAAACTCCACAACTCACTGCCTAACCAGCTCAATGTTCAAAAATACTCTGTAAAATTTTGAGGTTTCCTTCAGGATTGGGAACCTAAAAATTAAATACAATTATTCTAATAGGTAATGGGGAAAATATCAAATGTTGCTGTTGATTTTAAGTCCAATAACTTCTATTGCAAAAGCTATTCTTTGTCCCTAAATCAGACCAAAGATAGTATATAAAAACAGAAAATGAGGTTTTGTTGTATACAAACAAAATTACTTGTTTTCCCAATAATGACACCACAAAAAGGCAAAATGAAAACGTTTAATACACAAAAAAAAGCACAAAAGAATCAACAGGTATTAAAAGCATTACATAGTGCAAATACCAACAAGATACAGAGCTGTTAACTTAGTGGCGTTCATAAAGACTAAGCAAGAACACATGAAAATGTCTCCTTTCCTTATTTAGTGAGCTGGCCACTATTCAAAAAGTTATTTAAATTGCCTTTTTCTTCCCACTTTATGAAGCCATATTTGCTACTCCTGATCAGAGATGTGCTACAGAGTCTCTGTATACTGACAGCGCATTTTATGCCACCTATTCAAGTGCATGTAGAAGAATTTTTGTGTGTGGAGACCATAGCAAGACAGTTATGCCTGCTATCCAAATTTACACACTCTTATCTCAGAACCTAGAGACAGAAGGCTTCTCTAGTGAAGGCCTCATAGCAAGGAAAGGAGATTCGAGCTACGGTGTGGGTGAAAGGAAGCGAGGCAGGCTCTGCCAGGCAGGCGGAGAGGAAGCTTGTGCTCAGCTTCTAGGGTTCGAGGGATTCTGTTTGCACCCCAGAGCTTGGTCAACCACGGCTATAATAACTTCTAACATCTTCTTCAAGGCAAGTATAGGTTTTTACCTCACTCCCCCATGCTTAACCCCCACCACAAACTATGAGGTAGAAAGGGTAAAATGTGCACGCATTTTACAGGTGAGAAAAATTGAGGCTTAAGAAGGTCAAGACTGGGTTCAAGATGGTAGAATAATCTTACTCCTTCTCTCTCTCCAAGAGGAACTTAGTGCCTAGCTATAGACTAAGGAGAGAGTCCTATTCAGAGGCTGCTTAAGACTTCTACCTTGCCAAGTGCTGAGGAGGCCAGAAACATTTCATTCCCCTTTAAAATATTTTCTATTACCTTTAAAAGGAGGAAAGAAAAAAACCAAAGGAAAACTGTGACTCTTATTAAAAAGAAAGTGAAAACATGAGGCAAACTATAGGAAAAAAGAAGAACCCTCCTGTAGGAAGAGGGAAGGCTGCTCTCAATGTCTTAGTGCTGAGACAACAGGGAAGCCAATCCCCCGTTCCTCCATCATACACACAAAGGAAGCCCCAACTACAAGTTGTTTGTTATTAGACAGTAGCTCTGATGTCACAGCTTCCCTTCCTTATGCTACAATCCACCACCTAACTCTGCAACAGAAACATTCCCCAGGACCGCCTGGAAAAGAGAAATCTTATCTGAAGATACTGTAGTTACCACCATCCAAGGGGTGACACAGAACGCCTTTGGTATAAAAGCAATATCCAGAAGTAGATAAAACTTGGAACTCTGAGGCAAAAAGAACAACAGTAAGGGAGGGAGGAAGGGGAAATGTTTGCCATTAAGGTACTTACTGTTAAAAAACCAACGCCTTGGGATGAGAAACTAGATGCTCTGATAAACTCTCAGTGTTACAATGTAAGTCAATTTCCAATAAAGCATTTGCCAAATTACAGCAACTGTGCTGAGAAAAGAATTGCTCTCATAGCACTATTTGGCCCTTCTTAGGATCCTTGACCCATTCTACCCCAAGAAATGAGGGAGTCAATTAGCTGTGCTGTGTTCCCAGAAGACATTAAACAAGGATCCTGGATGAAGGAAACGATCTGCAGGAGAAGCAGCAACTTTGATTTCAGACAAGCTACCAGAAACAGTAACCATCTCTTTCTGTAGATACACTTCTTTCTTTCTGACATTTCAGTCAAAGGTGCTTGACAGAGGTACAGTAAACCCACGTGTAGGTTTATTATAATATTTCTTTAACAATGCCACATTTACCAACAATAGCATTTCTTGGGATTGCACGTTCATCGCATCAAAAGATCTCAAAATGCTTATGGGAATCCTCATATGGGAGAAAAGAGATCTGGTGGCTCCTATAAAGGAAGAATATAGCAATGACAAACAGGGAAAGCTCTGTCATCAGAAAGGATGTCTCTCAAAGCAATTTGCAAAAAGTGTCCCCAAATTAGGTCTGGGGAGCCACCTGGACCTCAGATATTCCTCATTTCCAGTTTAGCTTTAGGGTCCTCAATATTGCTCCCCATACACTAAACTGCAACTCTGCTAACCACAAATCTGGGAAATTCCAGCAAAGAAACCTCGGCATACCCTATGGCAGTGCAAAACTCCAGACATTTGTAAACACTATACATTTTACTTTTGGCACAGGGGAAAGTTTGCAGGTTCCTTTATCTTTGAAGTGCAGGTTCCAAACAGCGCTAGTTCCTAATCTATAGCCATTTTCAGCAAAGGCAATAACAGTCCATCAAGTGTCTGTGCACACATGTACATCCATGAATGAGAGAACTATTAAAATGAATTCTTCTTTAGGACCTGGGTCTGAACAATTTAAGCAGATACACGGCTAAATGGAAAACAACAGATTCACAGTATCTAAAGCCATATACTTTCAGAATTTCACATAACTCCCTGTGGGAAAAAAACCAAATAGCTGGTGTAGGGCAGGAAGACATTTCCTCTACCCACTCTGGGTTTTTCTGGCCGGAGAATGAATTAAATTCACATGAGACAGAGTAAGAGGAGAAAATTAAACAAAGCTTTATAACAGGTATACACGGGAGAGGCTCAGGCAACCTGAGCAACTCGCCAAAATAGATGAAGTCCCCACCTTAAATACCATCTTCAGCTAAAGACAAAGGAGGGTGTGGGGGTGGGGGACTCAGTTTACAGGAGATTACCACACAAGTACAGTAAACAAGGGTGAGGTTATTATGCAGATTTAAGTCCTTGCCTTCTGCATTGATAAGAGGGTCTAGAGATAAGGTCATCCCCTTCTTCCTGGTACAGAGAAGGAGACACCTTTACAGACTGAGATTTCCTTTACAATGTAAATGTCTCTTAACAAAGGGTAAGTAAACTCTGCTTTTCAGAGTTTCTTTGCTGTCTGCAGTTTTTAAAAGTAACCAGCCCAAAATAATCCTCATGCCAAAGAGTATCTTGGGGTGGCAAATGCCAGTCCCCTACACTGGTTAACAAGTTTCTGCCTTTCTAAAGAGAACCAAGAGGTAACACTACAATAGCTTTCTAGAACCAAAGAGCTAATATTCACCAACTTCTCCATAATGACTTATCAAAGGAGCTAACATTGCATTCAACTGACATTAAAAAGTTACACACGAGCCTGATCTTTAAAAATAAATTTTTACAAAGAAAACAACATCCCACAAAGCATTATATACACATCTAAATATACATAAATTATTATTAAACACAACTGCATGTTTCAAATACTTGACAGTGATCCAACCTTCCATTAGAAGACTTCATGGCAGGGGCTGGATCTGTGGCCGAGGGGTTAAATTCGCTCACTCTGCTTCAGCAGCCCAGGGTTTCACCGGTTCAAATCCTGGGCACAGACAGGGCACCACTCATCAAGCCATGAGGTGGCGTCCCACATGCCACAACCAGAAGGACCCACAACTAAAAATACACAACTATGTACCGGGGCCTTTGGGGAGAAAAAGGAAAAATAAAATCTTTAAAAAAAAAAAAAAAAGATTTCACAGCAGTCTGGAGGCTGGCCTGGCTGGACACCAGTCCACTGTCCAAGCCTAGACTGGGGAACCACGATATTCTATAGACGGACTGCAGAGAAATGGTACTATCAGTTTAAAGGCTTGGTGTAAGATTTTAAAAGTCTGATTTAAGTATGAAAATACGTATTTATGTGCTGTGCAAGTAGAGGGAGTTAACAGCAAGAGACAAGAGACATTTTTAGCTGTAATCTAGAAATTCACTGTTTTTCCAAGGACTTGTCATTTCTGCTCTGAACTTTCTGTCCAGGATAACATGATCATAAATATTAATTTAAATAACTAAAGTAAGACATTTGATTCTAATGTGGGATGATTTCATTTAATCACAAGTCTACGGTGTGATGCAACAGAAACAATAAACTCCATGGACAGCTACTTTAACAGGTCCTTTCCTCAGGATCAAGATTTCATACAATAGCTAAGATACGCAAACAACTTAAGTGTTATCAAAGGATGAACGGCTAAAGAAAATATGGTACATATACAATGATATTGTATTGTATACAATCTTACCATTTGTGAGATATGGATACACCTCGAGAGCATTATGCTAAGTGAGTAAGTCAGAAACACCTCCCTTATATGTGTAATCTAAAAACAAAAAACACCAAGCTCAGAGATACAGAGAACAAACAGGTGGTTGCCAGAGGCAAGGGGTAGGGGGAGGTGAAATGGGTGAAGGGGGTCAAAAGATACAAATTTTCAGTTATAAAATAAATAAGTCCTGGGGATGAAATGTACAGGCGTGGTGACTATAATTAATAACACTGCATTGTATATTTGAAAGTTTCTAGGAGAACAGACATTAAAAGTTCTCATCACAAGAAAAAAAATTCTGGAGCTACGTATGGTGACGGATGTGAACCTGACTTATTGTAATTATTTCTCAGTGGATACAAATACTGAATCACTGCGTGCTACACCTGGAACTAACACAATGTTGTGTGTCAATTATACCTCAAAAACCAAAAAGATTTCAAGTGAAGCATGGCTTACCTATAACTAGGAAGACCATATAATTTAAGGTACAAATGAAGACATCTGAGAGTTCATGGGGGGAGACTAGGTAAACTGGAAGGGATGCTGAAAAGTAAGAGTAAACTAGCACTGTCCCCGGAAAACCAGAGCACATGGCCACCTTAAGCACAATAAATGGTAGTGTCTGGAAGCCAAGGGTTTCTTTATCTCAGAGCAGTACTATGAAGACCTCACATACAAACTATGTCTTCCTTTAGTGGCAGTGAGTAAAACACATCTGTACCGCAGCGGCATTGAAAAAAGAGCAAAAGTGAAAAGAGACGGAGAAGATGGTTTAAAGTTTCCTGCAGGTAAAGATGAGATTCAGCTCAAAGGTGCAGATTTTTTCTAAGCAAAGTACTTAGTGCTAATGAAAAACCCAGGGGAGCAAAAGGGAAAAAGAGGAAAGCTCAGTAGCATGAGAGGACTCTGTGCTAGGCAAGGATATGCCAAAATTAGCATTAAATATTATAAACACAAATAAAATTTAAAAATTTTTTCTTAATTTTCTAAAAAAACCCGCACCTTTACATAAGAGGAATCATAAGGTACAAGCGCAGATGTCCAACTCTCCCTGCCCCCACCCCTTAAGTTATCGCTTGCAAAAAGCATCTGACTGGCAAAAATAAAACAAAATTGAGGGCTATCAAGCTGTTATGAAGAGTGTAGCACTAAGGGGAAATACGGAGGAAAGTAATTTAACTCTCTGAAGTTTCAGAGCATTTACCACAGTCTAACAAAACACTGAACTCAAAAGACTGGTTCTACTTACTGAGGGAAAGGAGCCCTTGTCCGTGATGCCCGGAGAGAGCCAGAGATATGAGCCTTATTTCCCAAGAAGGAGCAATGCTGCAGAAAATGGTTCAAGCTCCTTGCCCCTGTTACCTGCCCTCCTAGTGGCAGAAATAAGTTATCCGATTATATAAGAAGGCCTGACACTTGCTGGGCCTCTTCTCTTGGGGGAGAAAGAAAGAGTCAAAGTTAACTGTTCTCTCTAAAGTCCTATTCTGGCTCCAAGACATACACTGCAATATTTTAAGGTTATGAGTTGTCCAAGATTCAAGAAGCACCAGCATTTAAATACTTACAAGTAATGAGAAGGAAGCAAGTACAGTTTAAAGACTGACTGACAAGAGACTGGGACTCTAGTACTAGCCCTATCACTAGCTGTGACTTAGGGGCCACTTTACCTCACGTGCAAAATAAAAGGGGTTGACTATATGAGTGCAGTCTAGTTTTAAAATTCTCTAACAAATCTTTCCCTCTAGAAATTAAATACGAAGCTAAGTAAAGGGATCTTGTTCTACTTTCTGTACCTGAAAAAACCCTTCCTTCTAGGGCAGGGATTCCAAAAGTGTGGTCAGCGTCTAGAAATTCGTTAAAATGAAAATCCCTGGCCAGACCTTGGGGATCAAAGTCTGTGTGTGTTGGGGGGCGGGGGAAGGTGTGAGTTAGGAGTTTTAACAAGCAATCCAGGAAACTATTATGATCTTTAAATTTGATAATTCTAGGGCCTTGGTCTTCAAAATGACACAGGATATCAATTTAAAGATCTTTAATTTCCATACGTAATGTCCTAAGATTTACGTGCTCAGATGAGCCCTCTTCAGATCGACCATTTCTGTATTTCCTTTTCATAACAGCCATACTCCCTATTTTCAAAAGGCTGCCTCTCACCCATCTAGAATCTTTTTATGAGGCACTGCCTCAGAGTGTAAAAAATCTCTAGAGGCATCAAATGAAAGGATAAAACCCCCAGAGGACTCTCAAGAGTGAGGACAGAGTAAAGCAAAGAGCGCTTTGGTTAAAAATTCTGTGCCTTATCTTTCTTTCTTAGAACTGCAATTCACAAGGCTGTGCCAGAGACATATGTTAATACATTTATTTGAATCAAAAATAAATTCAAATATTTTCTGACTGAAAGTGAAGTCTAATTTGGCTGATTAATTTTATAATAAGAATAGGCTTTGCCAATTTATGCCAGGACTTTTGTCTATAAATTTAATCAGCTAAATCTACAGCTCCCAGGCTTTGATAAAAATATCTTTAAAGCACATATAGAATATACTGGATAGTATATCCTAAGTACTTAAATTTGTTTAAAAAATCTAGATGCTAAATTAAACCTGTGCAAAAGGAAAAGTAATCTAGGGTGAGAGCCATGAAACAGTGGAGGGCACAGGAAAAATTGTGCAGTAACAGAGACGCTCTGTAGCTTATTTTGGGTGGTTATTTAGATGTCTACAACCCAGCAGAAAGGAACACTTGACTGTTTGCTAATATACCTCAATTTTTTACATGTGCAAAAGATTACATATACTTTCTCAAAATTCTTTTAGGGATATGTTCACAAAAATGTTTGATGTAATTTTTCTAGGCATACATGGAAGAAATCTCATTTTTTAAGACTTCTCTTTTAGCTTCTCTGAATCATGCAGCCTGATCGCAACATCAAGTGATCTACATACTATGTAGCTTGACTAATCAAATTAAGGTTTTTCATTGGTAGCTTTTATATTTTTCTAATAGCAACCTTGCATTTTGATGCCTAAGAACATTCCCTAATAGAAAAGAAGAGTAGGGAATAAAATCAACTAAAGAAATGATTACTCTTTAAGTAACCTGGTAAATCGATGAATCAATTTTTGTTTGTACTGGTAGCTTCTCCCTCCTAGGATCCTCATCTTTGACGGAGAATGAAGTGATTAACATATCTTTTCATATTGTTAATGGAGCCCCCAAACTGATAACCTAGTTCTAAAGAACTCCTTCTCAAATTCCATGTAGGTTTAGAAGCAAATATGTCCTGGAACACAGATGTTTAGATGAATAAATCAACAGAAGCAACGGGTCGCACTCAGTAGAGATGGTCAATACTGACGTTTTGAGATATCCTCTGGCCTCATTAATATTTATCTACAATTCATTGATTCAGCTATGCTATAAAAACCTTGATAACCAACTGAATCTCTTTCTTGCAAATAGGGCACGAAGCCCCAGCCTTCTTTAATCTTCTGGCACAGTGAAAACAAGTAACAAGATGACCTGTCCTCCCATGAATAATGTTCCCATCTCGTGGTCTTTTCTCACATAGGCTACATGGCTTCAGGAGATTCTGGCAATCCTCCATGTTTTCTGTATCTGTTCTCTGTTCAAAAAGGTTATCTGATTGTTCTCCCATGCTTGATATGGTCTCTTGGCTTTCAGAACTGTGAGCCAAATCCAAGAATTCCACTGAATTGCAGGGATCAAAAAGTTTGGGGTTTTCTTCCTTTATATATACATCTTTAGGTCTAACAACTGGAGCTGAAATGGTTCTTCGGCAATCAGGGACATCAATTCCTTCATTTTCCTTCTTTTCGGGTATGGCAGTGATATCAGATGTGGAAAGAGAATGGGTTAACTTAGAACAATCTGAATACCAATCCTTCCTCAAGGCCCAGCAACGAAAACAGTACCTCTTGCTTGGAGAGTTAAATTTCTTGCACTCAGTACACTGCCACTCATCCTACAAAGACAAATGCAGCCAATTAATACTCAGTGGTGACATTATGCTGAGAAAAAGGGAGGGTAGGCCTAATTCTCATCATCGCACTAAAGTAGTGAGAGTCCAGACATTCTACAGCAGTGGTCTAACCCAGAATGTGAACAAATTCTACAGCTATGTGTAAGAAACTCTTGAGAAGTTTTACACTGATAGTGACACAACTGCCATTTCAAGCCAAAATTTGATATAGCTCTCTTTAAGAAAATTAATTATTTTGGCTTTCTATTTACTCTAAGTAAAATTTACATTGTTTGTTTTTCCCCATTGCCCTCTTTTTAGACCATTTCTCTTTGTAAAACTTACTCTTATATTGAGCAAGAGGCTAAAGAACAAAGAAGAGAGAACACTCTGTCATTCTTTGCTACTAATCAACAAATGTTATAGAATTTAGCAAAAAGGAAGCTAAAATTAAAATGAGATTTGAAAACTACTATATTTACTTATGCTCTCTCGCTGCTCTCAGGATCACAGGTAGCTAACTGTATGCCTAAATCATAGCCTCTGAAAAATGAATGTTCTTGTCCTTGAATGCCAAGTAATTTTTTTCCTACTTCTCCATATTCAAATTAGGAGATACTAGAGCTCAATGAATTTTAAATGCCTTGCTTAATTCAAAGGTGGCTACCCGGAACAAGTCAAGTGTATTTAATGTGGATAACTGCCTGGCTTTGAAAGATCAATGATGTGGCACAGGCCGACTTGACTACTTTCAAAACAAAGGCCAAGCACTTCAAGTTCAGAAGTCATAACTCAATTGCCTAGACCAAGAGGCAGGGACACAACTCTTTGTTAAACTGGGATGTTCTCCAGAAAGTCTCAAGACATTCTTGCCAGTTTAAGATCCTCAGATCTCATCTGAAATGCTACACATATACTCAAAGGAACTTCATAAAGATTTGGAATGAGTAACTGATGATGCATCACAGTCTAATTGGCATCACTTGTTCCTTTTTAGTAGTACCTAAAATAACTGGGCTTATTAAATTCAATGGCATCTTTGATTTCATGAAATACAGTCTATTTTCTTAATAGATTTTCTGGTCCAAAGTAGCCACAGAAGTCTGATTAAGATGCAAACACTTAACTCTGCTATTTGTATTGGAGTCAAGAACACTTAATGGACCAATATATTCCACTTGATAACTTAGCTATGCACAGACAGATAATTTGCAATGAATTACTGTAATGGTCAACAGCAGTGGGGTGGGAGTGGGGCGGGGGGGAGATCAACACCAGAGACAACCTAAAATTTTTCTATGCCCAAGCAGCAAAATGTAAAAGCCCCTCCTGCTCCTGCTCCCATCACCATTCTTCCCACAGTGAGTTAGCTGAGGGAAGCAGTAAAAGGAAAACTGGGAACTAACATGAAAATAGAAGCAAAGTACATATCTGAGTCTAGATCTGAGTTGTCAATTGGTGACAAATCCATAGCTATTACCCAACAGCTTAATAGTAAATCTTCATTTATTAGCCATGTTAATATAACCTGTGTGGAAATTAAGCCATTTTTCCATTTGTTTCTTTTAAGAAAGCACTGAAAATATTTTTGTACTTGACAAAGAATTTTACATAGTTTATATGTCTGTCTTCGGGATTACAGAGAGGTTTTCATGGGAAAAGTAGTGCAGGACTACTCTGAATAGCTCCATGTATCCACTGCCTCATGTCCAAAGAGTTTTGATAGCAGGGAGAAAGGAACACAGAGAGGCATTTACATCATCCCTTTTCAAAGCAGGGAGAAAAGAAGATCAACTCATCCCCTTCTCTTCTCAAATTCCAATAAAAAACCTCTAACAAGATAGAAAGAGGGGGTGGCCCGGTGGCCAAGTGGTTAAGTTCACACACACTGCTTCAGCAGCCCAGGGTTTCGCAGGTTTGGATCCTGGGGGTGGACCTAGCACCGCTCATCAGGCCATGCTGAGGCGGCGTCCCACAGAGCACAATCAGAGGGACCTACAACTAGAATCTACAACTGTGTACCGGGGGACTTTGGGGAAAAGGGGAAGAAGAAAAAAACCAGAAGATTGGCAACAGATGTTAGCTCAGGTGCCAATCTTTAAAAAAAAAAAAAAAGATAAAGAAACCCACATCTCTTAACACCTAGGAAAGGTAGAAAGAAATGAGGAGAAAATGGCATTCTTCAACACAAGTGAACTGCTGGAATATTAACATCTGAAGACATAGGTGGTAGAAAACAGCTCTTTAGTTTACTGGAGAGTCATACCTCAGAGGTAACTTCTACATCAGTGTCATCACTTAAGGACTTCGAGTCCTCCAGGTCATCATTTTTCCCCACTTCAATCACCTGTGAAGGCAAAGATATCTCATGAGTAAGGTTTACCTATTTTAGATGAAGTTATTACCTGAGAATGAAAAGACAGAAGAGCTTCAATTTAAAACTCACATTCTGCCTCCATCATTAGCACTTAAAAAGAAGATAGCTTAAATATGAGAGCAAAACATGATTTTGGCCACACCTAGCCAGGATTTTAGCAGAAGGGAGAGGATGCCCAAATTTATGACTTTGAAGAAAATAATCAATATCGAAGTAGAAAAGCTAAAAATTACTCAAAGTGGAAATTTTTTTCTTGGGAATCTAGGTAGGCATTCACAAGAATAAATAAGGATTACGTGAGAAAATGAAAGTGAAAAGCTCTGTATAAAATAAGGAACTGAGATGTGAAAAATGAAAACAAAGTATTATAAAATTTTACTTTTCATATTCAAGAGTAAAACTACTTATATGATACTCTGGCTGTCATATAAAAACATGCCCTTGGACCAGGAAACAAAAAGTCGGAACTATCTTCCAAATTTTAAAATTTAGAATTTAAAATTCTAAAGATTAAAATACCCTAGATTTGTAATCTAGTAAATGGACTACAACTAATTATGATGCAATTCTGAGCCTCTGGGTAGAAATTCCCTCACATAAGCTCAAGTATTTTAAGTCCCATGTCTCTCTACAGAAGTTTCCAAATGTCACCTCTGTCTTCATTTTAGCTGCTTACATTCCCTCCTAATGCTACCCAGATAATTAGTCTAACAGAACCCAAGCACCTACCATAAACATATCAGGATAACCTTCAGGAACCCAAATTACGAAGAAAATCCCTTAAATTAAAGAGGGGACCCAGTTTCGGTCTGTTTTGCTACATTCATTCATGGATGCTTCTGAGAGTCTTCTTCATTGGGGCACTGGATCGGCTTCCCAGTTTCTCCTGAGAGTTGAGCATGTGCTTGTATGCTGCCTCATCTTGGTGCACTCACACCATGCGTACTCAGAGTTCTAACTCCCTTCTTTCCCCCTATTTAAACTCTAAAATACATAGGAAGAATTCACCTGTCTATTTCTATTTAGATATAAAATGGTTATGGAAGCTTTTGAGATGTCCAAGAAATAAGGATTTTTTTCCTACAGGCTGTTGTGGCCATTTAGAACTTTGCCTTGTTAGCAAACCAAGGTCTCCAGAAGAAAAAACTCCCCAATGGGAGACTACATGAGCAGAAAGAGTAGCAATTGCTTCTAACGAAGTAGGAGCTTTACCCATAAAGTCCTATCCTACTTTTCAGGTAGCCTTGATTAACTTAATGTAAATCTTAAAATTAGATCAGGAAAATAGTAAAAAAGTAAAAAGGGGGGATTACACGAGCCATTTGTTGTACAAAGAGGTATAGGTCAGGTCATCAGATTTGAAAAGATTATACTAGGTGCACATAAATACAATCAATGTGAAATTTTTCCACAACATACCTTTTTGTCTCGCACTTTCCCTACTTCACTTGTTTGTTCGGTATCGGCAGCTTCAACTTTTATTCCAACACCAAACTGCTCTGACACTGACTCATTCAAAAACCACAAGTCATCCGTGGTGTCTGAAACAACAGCAGTACCTATATCCTAACAGAACAATACAAACCTGAGTTTTTGTAGTCAGAGGCTTATCAGAGATGTTAAACCAACATAAATGAACCCAAAACTCAATGTCCTCACCTACCTCTAAAGAACACCTACCCTTTCTTCAACAGACATCTATTCATTCAACAGATATCTACTTGCCACCTAGTATGTATAAGCTAAAGGATGGATAAGGGCGGCTGGCAAGGAATTTTCTATTTTAATAGCAAATCAGGTACGACACCTGAGAAATAATACTGAAGAGCTTAAAAGGTAAAGACTCATAGTTGCTCAACTAAATAGAACCCATTCCCTACATTCCTTTCCACAGGTGGCATTTTAAGGAGCAGTCTATTAACTGTGACATATTCTTTCCTTTAACGGTCAATGATGTTAACTGAAGAAATATAGTCATGCACCACATAACAATGTTTGGTCAACGATGGACTGCGTATGGGACAGAGATCCCATAAGAGTAGTACCATACAGCCTAGGTGTGCAGTAGGTTATACCACCTAAGTTTGATTAAGTACACTCTATCACGTGTAAATGAAATTGCCTAAAGACACATTTCTCAGAATGTACCCCCATCGTTAAGTAACGCACAACTGTACTGATGGTAACTCAAATCTTTTGTCCTCCTTCTGAATTCTTAAACAACTTTAAACTTACTTTCTGCATTCATTTACGGAGATTTTATGACATGCTTTTCTATAATATTCATAAGAGACAACTTATTATTTTGCCACCATTATATGCCCATTCACTTACTGAACAAACATTCACGGTATGCCTAATATGTGTAAGATACTGTTCCAGGTTTTAGGCAATAGAGTGGTGAATAACACAAAAGCCTGGATTTACATTTGAGGAGTAAACAGACAAGAGACACATAAACAAAATACAATAACAGTTTTACAAAGTGAGAAGTACAATGGAGAACATAAAATAAGATAAAGGAACAGAATGATGATGGCTTGAATTAAGGTAGGACAGTGGAAGCAGTAAAAAGTGGTTAGTCAGGTTTCGGATATGACTGGATAAAGAGATGATAACCTGAATGTGGCATATGACAGAGAAAGAAGCAAACGGTATCTCATGATATTTGGCTGGAATAACTGGGTAGAAGGCAGACTTCTGAGAAAGGAAAGGCCAGAAAGAAGTGTTTGGTTAAAAAAAAAGAAAAACAGGGGCTGGCCCCGTGGCCGAGTGGTTAAGTTCGTGCGCTCCACTGCAGGCGGCCCAGTGTTTCGTCGGTTTGAATCCTGGGCGCGGACATGGCACTGCTCGTCAGACCACGCTGAGGCAGCGTCCCACATGCCACAACTAGAGGAACCCACAACAAAGAATACACAACTATGTACCGGGGGGCTTTGGGGAGAAAAAGGAAAAAATAAAATCTTAAAAAAAAAGAAAAACATATATATATATATATATATATCGAGAGAGAGAGAGAGAGAGATAAAGATATAAGATATATATATATATAAAATATATCTCTCTCTCTCAAGAGTTCGGTTTTGAACATGAAAAACATCAAATCATCTAAGTGGAGGTGTTGAATAGGCAGCTGGATATGGAAGCTGGGCATTTAGGAGAAAGGTCAGGACTGAAGACATGGATTTGGGCACTATATGCATACAGATGGTACTTAAAGTCACAGAACAGAATGAGGATTCTTAAAGAATCTAATGTGTGGTCAAGAGTAACCAAGAATGTTACTCTTTCCAAAAAAAAAGAAAAGCTCCCCTTTAAATGTGAAATTTACCTGATTTGTCTGTAAATCAGTTGAGCCATTACTTCTAGGGGTATAGTTGTTTCTTAAGTTTCCTAAAAACCACCAAGGCAGGCCGGCCACATCCCACTCCTCAAACCCAAGGTCCAGCCTAGACGTCTCATCTGGAGTTAAATTTTCTATCAAGTCTTCATCTGCGAAGTCAAATGAAAAGGATGACAACTATGGACACAACACTTAAGAATCAAGACTCTACAATACGTACAATCTCTTTATAAAACAGGTAAAAAGAAATCTTAATCCGAGTCAAGAACAAATCAGAAATCAAATATCTGTGTCAGCTGCAGAGCCCAATCTCCTCCCCTGTTTAGGCTTCATTAGCAAATAATGACACTAGAGATAAATCATCATTTATCAAGAAACTTAAACTCTGGGCCGGCCTGGTAGCACAGCGGTTAAGTTCGCACGTTGCGATTCTCGGTGGCCCAGGGTTCACCAGTTCGGATCCTGGGTATAGACATGGCACTGCTTGGCAAGCATGCTGTGGTAGGCATCCCACATGTAAAGTAGAGGAAGACGGGCATGGATGTTAGCTCAGGGCCAGTCTTCCTCAGCAAAAAGAGAAGGATTGTCAGAAGAGAAGAAAAAGAACACTGTAAGCCAAAGATTGGATTATTGTTCTTATTACCATAAAAGAGTGAAACTCATTAAAAAAGAAAAAGAAAAAAAAAGGAGGATTGACGGTAGTTACCTCAGGGCAAATCTTCCTCAAAAAACAGAAAGAAAGAAATTTAAACTCTGAAAGCATCCAAACAATGACACTGTTCTAAAAGGATTTCTAGTCATTTTATTGGCATTTACTGGCAATTTAAACATTCCTATCACTGTAGTAACTAAAGAATGACTTGGTCCTTGACAAAGGCTTAGATCCGCTGGACTGCAAATGGTGATGGCATACTGACCCAACCCTTGAGATAGAAGCAAGGCAATAGTACATCATGGCCGTAACTGCCTCAATGGGCAATCACTAGGTTGTCAAGGCAGTCAGTCTCACTGGTATCGCATATTCTGGGACATACCTCAATAATTTATGTTTTGATAGGTGACAACCATTATAAAACACTGAACTCCAGGTTGTCCAAATAAATATATACCTATGTCCTTTCTGGATCAATGGGCTCGTTCAGAGTTATCTAAAATCTAGAAATACTGCAAACCCAAAACATATTAAGGGCCCACATACTCCAAGTAAAAGATCTTGTATTCTTCATCTAAATGACATTCAAGACAGTTAAAACATAAGTCTGTTGCTACCACATGAAATTATTTTCTTCTTTCCCATAGTCCAATCTTTTTCGTTGTGCTTTACTCTTTTCCTACTTTCTCATTCTCCGCTACCTCTTCCCAATTCCCTAGACATGCCAATGGCAACCCCGGGTGTTTAAATATGCTGAGGGACATATGGTTAAAAAAATTTCTGCAATAGATGGATCCCTGCCAGAACAAAAGGTCACCATATTTACTTATAAATTATGTTGAGTCTGCCTATTAAAAGGCTTATCTGTACCCAGGGAAACTTCAACTACCTTTGCACTTACTCATTGCTGAAATCACTAGAAACCAAGTTCCTGAGATAGTACCACATTAAAGTTATCTGCACATTCTGTCCTTTCCACCTATATACCTACTAAGCTATTTATTCTCGAAATTTACATCACAAACTACATATACTCTCTTGAATTGGCTGTTCTTATATTTTAAACAGTCTTCTGAATAGAAAATAAGCAAGAAACAAAATTGCACATCTAACACCATACAGACTGGAATAAGCTCCAAGGTAACTAGGTAGGCCAAAATTCAGTTTATATTTAAATGTAATTTGAAGAAAACAATCCAGCATGATAAAGTGACTTAATTTTAATTTAAACATTTAAAGCAACTTCAGCGGAATAACTTTCTGGGATGTTGCTAGAGGTCTAAACTGCCATTGCTCCAAGTGTGAGCCAGGTACCTAGACTAGAAACTATCATGCCATAAAATACTTTTGAGGAATTTACATTTTATACATCTTTGCAGAAAAAATTTTACGAGTTATTTTATAAAGTTTGAGGGAAACTTCCAAAATATCAATTAAGTCACTTAACCTGCCCATACCATATCTAGTATGGATGACAAAGATCTGATGGCTACCATCCAAGGGCAAAGGAACTACCAGGCTTCTTATGCCTCATTCTTTGCTCTGAGATACCAAGTACATTTTATCATCTTTGCAAACTTTAAAAATCTACGAAAATTAGGCTTTGCCTCAAGCAAACAAATCAAAATAAAAATTCTAAAACTTTATAATATAGACAGGGGTACCAAGATTTAAAAAAGGCCAAAGCAGCTGAATTACCAGGTGGCAAACTGATAAGAGTGTAGTTGTCTTCTATTAGCATGCTAGCTAAAGGGAGAGTCTTGCTCCATACCAGTAGCCCAGGGTCGCTAAAAGAACACCGTCATCTTCTTCAAAGTTAACAATGATGACTAGGGTGAAAAAAAGGTTTTCAGAAAAGAATAAGAAATAAGAATGACATATGCCCCTCCTACTTCACAAGTGAAGAGACAGCAATATTATTTTTTGAGTTCTCTACATAATGGTCTTAATTACAGCTAGTGCTTAATATGGATAGATGCATTTCTAGACATCAACAAAAAAAAAAAAAAAAGAAAGAAAGAAAAAGCTACATAGTCTAATGCAAAACTTACCTTCTCTAGAATTTTTGCATTTATGCTGTGAGGTAGACAGTGTAGGAATATTCCCTTCTTCAATTCTTTTCCTGGAATTGGAACTTTCCTCTGCACTTTGCTGAAAAAAAAGGGAAAGCTGTCTATCAGTGCAGTAGAAATGACTGAGACCAGGGGATGTAGCAGTTCCACTCTGGCTCACCAGTTAGTGTGCAACACAATGGGTTACGCACAAGAAAGAGAACTCTGGAGCTCACAACAGTCATCAAATAAAAGCAACATCTCTCTTCAACCCACTGTGAGCAGAGCTAGGAAAAATCCCAAACCTGGGGGAAAAAAAATCTCTGCACAAAAGGCCAAAATATACTGTTAAAAACAAGCTAACAATATAAAGCCTCTAGCCTACTACAAAATTAGGCATAACTTAGAAACATGTGACACCCTCACCGTATACCAAGATGATCATCAAGTTTCCCCAGGTTTGGGGAAGCTTTAAGAAATGGCCTGACATGAACTTAACGGCAACAAGCCTGTTAAAATCTAATAAAGCAGTTTCCTCAAACACCTACGTATATACACCATCACACACACGGGCATACGCAAACCCCAAAGAAAATGCAACTGGAAGAACTGAAGATCAGAAGTGCTACATCCCAAAGAAAGATTCAGAGACTGGAACTCTGTTATGGGCAGAACAGAGAAGGTTCACTCTGTCCCTGGTCTGTGAACTCCCAAGAACCTTTCTTATTAAATTCTTACCACATTCAGAGAAAGGTCTTGGGAGTCCAAGATCCACAGGTACAGAGAAGGGGCCACTCTGTACAACAAAAGAAGTCACCAGGTGGTGATTTTACCTTCAGTTGGTCTTGACTTGGAATATCCATACTGTGATCCTGTGCGAGAGCGAGAGTCTGAGCGGCATCTGGATAGCAAGTAAAACAAAAGGAAAACCTTCCCTGGTAATAACCATTCTTTCCACACAAAAAGGACCTCAACAAACAACTCTGGAGACAGCTTTGGTCCCTAGAGATGTACTTCTGCACGTTAGCTGGCTACTGCTCTCATCCAAAAGGCAAGGATATAATCAAAACTGATAAAAATGGCAAAGACCAAGACAGTCTATATTCAAATTTGTTACCAAAATATAATCTAGGGGAAATGAAAAATGAGTAAAAAATGTTCTTCCACAGTAAATTTTCAAACTTTAATATAAAAAGGGATTCCCAGCAGGGAATAATGGAGAGTATTTTTATTATCTCCTCCTATAGGTGTTTATTCCCATATTTACCTAACTTGTAAACAACAAAAAAATGTTCAGCTTTTCAATTTAATTTTTATTTTCAAGTTAATACAGGGTTATGAGATCTGAAAATCTGGAATTTCCCCCCCTTATTTCATAAAACAATAGAAAATGTCAACGATGACTTCATGGTTTAAATGCCATCACCTGAATAGAGATTAGATTTTTTTAATCAACAAGTCTTCTTTTTCCCAGTTACTATAAACATTTCCTAAGAAGGAAGAGGAAGCAGATAAAGGTTTTCTCAATGGCCAAAAGAAAGAAGCAAAGAAAACAATAACCTAAGAGAAATTCTTAGTCTGAGAGAAATGGATTTCAAGAACATGGAAATTTTTCAAGCAGAACAGAAGATGAAAATCTAGCTACAGGAAAAGAACAAGCCGCAGAGAATTTAAGAAGCTGGATCATTCATTACACGAGGCTATATGTAACTAAGATGCCCCCAAGTCAGTCTACTGTAGATTGGGTTCATCAGTTACTAACAGGTCCAGAAATGAGACACAGAAAACATCATCCTCATCTAATGAAGACTGCCAGGGAAAGAATACAGATCCTACAACTGATCTGACAAGTCAATTGTTTTGCACAAAGTGAACATTTTCAAAACTGTAATTTTAAAGAGCATTATTTCTGGAAGCATTTTTACAGATAAATGGATATACTGAGAAGTTCAAGAGACAGCACTGTCTGACCACAGTGGTCTTGAAAGACCGACTAACATACATTGCAGATGAAGCATTTCTTAATAAAGCAATTCGATTACTGTCATTTATAGTTCTAAAGCCTTACTGCCTTACTTAGGTTAAAACAATTAGAAGCAAAAAGAAATTATCTGGGAAAACTACAATGGACAAAGGAATTTTAAAATCAATACAAAGTTTGTCATATATATTTCGTTTTACTAGTATGCACGTGGAAATTTGGAGAAATGATTTATAAAGAATCACCTTCACTTTAAATAATGGCATTTTCTTCAACCATCAAAATAAAAGGTTTAACTCATCTGCAAAGGTATAAATAGGTATACGGAGAGCACCTTTCTCAATTGTCCTTTCAAATAAAACACTTGCAACCTAATCTACAAAGATCAACAGAGATGGCAACCACAAGCACAATGCAAGTGCAAGTCTGAGCAGACCAACAATCAAAATTACTTTAGGGCAATTTCCTGGGTTTCGATCATTGTACTATGGTTCTGTAAGATGTTACTATTTGGGGAATCTGCGTAAAGAGTATACAGAACTCTTTAATACCTGTGCAATTTTTTCAAAAGTGAAATTATTCCAAAGTGACAATTAAAGAACAAACAAAATGCTTTAAAGATTTAATGTTCAGAGAAAAAAATGTGTTAAAAAAATTAACTGCAGCAAATTCTGTTACAAACAAGGGTTAAAGAGCTGGCAATGTGTGGCACAATGAAAAGAGCAAGGACTGGCCAGTCAGAAATATCTGCCCTGCCACTTACCAGTGGCATGCAATCTTGGACAAATCACTCATTCTATTAAAAAACCCTCAGTTTCTTCATCTCCAGACCTTCCTCACAGAGCCGTTGTGAGGATCAATTGAAATGTTTGTTATAGAAATGCTCATTTTAATATTTGACATGTAAAATTCTACAGAGGAAGTGCAAGAAAGAAAACGAGAGAAAGAAAAAGTGAGAATTACATCCACTTTAGACATTCAGAGAAGACACCAATCAGAAAACAAACTTTACTGAAAGAGTAGATCAGCAAATATAAAATCCTCTGTAGGGGCCAGCCCCGTGGCCGAGTGATTAAGTTTGCGCGCTCCGCTTCAGCGGCCCAGGATTTCGCCAGTTCGAATCCTGGGCGCGGACATGGCACTGCTCATCAAGCCATGTTGAGGCAGCGTCCCACATGCCACAACTAGAAGGACCAACAACTGAAAATACACAACTGTGTACTGGGGGGCTTTGGGGAGAAAAAGGGAGAAAAATAAATAAATATAAAAAAAAAAATCCTCTGTATATCCCAAGCTTTAGTGACTGTCCCAGGAAAGCCATACTATTTCACAAGTGACTGAATTTCAATAAAGCACAGTATCATTTGCAAGGCCCTGCCTCTCAAACAGAAATTTACAGCTGAGTTAAGTGGGCAAATGGCTCAATGAAACAAACAGACTTCAAAATTCCATGTTAAGTTCAAAATCACATTTCAATACGAAAGCAAAGTCCTTGCTGTCACTTTAAAGTGTAAATTTTTATTAGGAATGCATTATTTCCAACCTATTTGTTTCAGTAAACTATTGAAAGATAGCTGAACTAAAGGGATTACAAACTTAGGTTTTCTTTAAAGGAGAATGTTACCTAAAATCTAATTTGAAGCTCACAAAAGGGCTTCATGTAGAACTGGAGAAAGAAAAAAGTTTCATTATTTGGAAATGAGTGAGAGAGAGAGTTACATTTCAGTTGTATCTGGTTTATTCACTTATGTCTAACACACCACACTTCAGACCCCAAATCACCCAGTTTCCTGCACATATCTAAAAAACTCAAAGGGCAGTATTTAAAAAGTATGGAATCAAGCAAAGGGTTAGACAAATTGGCATTCAAATAACAGAAAGCTAAAACCATTAGGTGAAAGGTTCTCCGGAGACCTTTAAAACAGATGGAGCAGAGTGACCCCACCTGAGCCCACAGAATCGGTCCCTGAAACAGGATGGGCAGACCTTACATGACTCTGATGTGATGCAAGAGGCACAAAGCACCACCTATGAACCCTTCCCGGCAAAAAATTTAAACTTGAATCTATTCAAGCACTATGAGTTTACCAAAAATAGAAGAGACAGAGAAACACATTAAACATCACAAGGATACAACCTACAATCTCTAGAATGTGGGAAATTCTACAGGACAAATGATCCGTTTCTTCAACAAATAAATGACATAAAAACAAAAGGAGGGTTAAGTTTTACAGATTAAACATACTTAAGAGACATATCAACCAAATGCAATGTGTGGACTTTGGATCCTGATTTGAACAAGTCAAATGTAAAAGATATTTCTGAGACAACTGGGGATAACTATATATAAACTGGCTATTGGACAGTATTATGGAGTTATTATTTATTATACTGTTATTAATTGTGTTGAGTGTAATAATGGCATTGTAGTTATGTTTGAAGGAAAAAAGTCCATTTTTGTTAGATTTTAAAAGTATGTCTAGATGAAGCAAATACGGCAAAATGTTAAGAATTACTAAGTCTAAGAGGTGGGCACTAATTATAGCAACTTCTCCAATATATTTTAAATTTTCACAATGAAAAGTTAAGCAACATAGTAATAACATTCTGTGTGACAGGTATCCCTCCCAATCATGCCAAGACAGAATTCCATTTCCATCTTGATCCTCCTTGTTTTCTCATCATTTTTCCCCTTGAACTCAAAGCTGTGATACAGACTGGAGAAATATGATGTTACATACCTGTAGAAGCAGTGGCTAAAGTGACAAGATTCTTTCTTAGCATATCATAGAGAGGGCTGTCAAAGATATAAAATAAAAAATTAATAACCCCACGATTCTCCATGAAAATGTTAAGTGTATTCCTGATATACTATCTCCCAACTTTCTCTGTAACATATGGAGAATTTTTTCCCCAGAATAGATTTTTTTTAAATTATTTAAACATGTTAATACCCAAGCCCTTGTGTTACTGTGCCCCGTTAAAAAACTAATTAATTTACATTGCAGTTCATTAGTTAACAGTAACCTAAGTGGGGAGGTCTTACCAAAGTAAGACAAAATGAGCTCAGAAGAAACAGTCATCACAAAGCCATAGAGAGAAAGAGAACACTGGCTTCTCAATTACTAATTGGTCTTTGATTGTGTAATAACCATATACCCCATGTAGCTGGAAAAAGTCACACAATAGGTCAGAGCAGCTCTACTGAGATTCTTTTTTTTTTCCTTCTTCTCCCCAAAGCCCCCCAGTACATAGTTGTATACTCCAGCTGTGAGTGCTTCTGGTTGTGCTATATGGGGTGCCGCCTTAGCGTGGCCTTACGGGAGGTGCCATGTCCGTGCCCAGGATCTGAACCAGCGAAACCCTGGGCCACCAAAGCAGAGCACGCAAACTTTACCATTCGGCCACGGGGCCAGCCCCTCTGCCGTGATTCTTATGAAGCTCTTCATGCACCTCAAAGTGCCCAGAAACTCTACATTCCTCTCATCAGCTCACTCTTCCTCTCTCTACAACAACTGTTTCACAAACCTAGCCACAGCAGGCTCCCTGCCAGCAGGCCCTTACAAGAGAGGTTCAATCTGCCAGAAGCTCTCCTTCAATCAGCCTCCTCTAACTGACTCTTTAATTATCCTTCAGCTCTCAGCTCAAATATCACATCCTCAAGGAACCTTTCCTTGACCCTGAACACCCTAAATCCCACCCCAAAACGCAGCTTCTTGTACCTCTTTTCTGTAAAACTTACCATGTATAATTTTACCAGGTACTGGTGTGCTAATTTGACTAAGATGGGGAAGAGCACCTACTGCTCTTCAAGCTCCATACAGAGACTGTATTGCTCACTTCTACGTTCCCAGTGCCTCACGGGCCACCTGCCATACGTAGGCCCTTAAATATTTGTTGACTAATGGAATAAATAACCATGAATAATGTATGGAGATCAAGTGGTTAGGTACAGCACCCAAAATATAAAGAAACCCTCACTCTTTTTACCTTGGATCTTTTACGGAGAAGCTCTGACGTCCTAGTAGTTCTCCCAAAAGATCTCCACCACAGTATACCATATGCTGCTCCTGCTGGTCATAAAGCTGCTTCACCATTATGTACTGGCCTAGATAGTGCATGACCTGCACGGAGATAAAACACCGTGAGGAGATCTGTCCGGCTGCTGTCAAAAACCAGGAAACTAATTATGAGATGAGTTAGTTTGCTGGAGTAAGAGATAATATATTCATGAACACAACTGTCCGTGCTTGTGTAAGGGGTTCTACAACACAACAGTTGCCCCCAACTACTACGTTCATCCACTTATTATCACTCTGGACATTAACAGACTCTTACTTTTTAGAACAGAAGTATACTGGTCTGACAATGAGAAAAGGTGAACTTACCTACTATCCCCTTAAAAGTTCTCTCACCAGTCCAAATAAAGGTGTCTGTTCTATTACTAGAGGTAATAAACTTTAAATTTGCCTGGGTCATAAAGATATTTTCCAAGTCCAGAGCACATAACTACTATAGGCTTTTGATGTGTGTTCACTTAATGCTTTTTGACAAATGAAGTACAATGTTTAATAAGCCATCAGCATTATAAGTGCATAAAACATAGAATCTAAACGTTTATCAAACAAAAATTTAGTCTACCTGGCTTCTTTTACAGAGTCCAAAAAATGGAAGGGAACACGGAGAAGTTCATGATTCACAACTTAAAAATTACCTAATTTTTTCCTAATGTTTTCTCCAGGTAGCAGATTTTTAAAAAATTACTTAAGTTTGCTTAATGACAATAAGAATTTTGTTGTCACAAATCATAAGCAGTTTAAAGCAACTATCTTTATCTTTAGGCTCCAACTTCTCAGGAATTATTAGATAGCTGCACAGAAGATTTTTTCCACACTGTTCCCATTATACTGCAGTAATGATGTTCCTAGGCTCCCACCCTTCTCAGGCAACATATCCCAGGATTAACAGAGCTCTCATATCTACTCAAATATCTAGGGGAAAATAAGATGAGGAAGAGCATCTACTGGAAGAAAAAAAAGGAAGTTTTATATTTATGTCTGTCCAACTTTCTGAAAAAAATAAATCCACTCTAAGTATACAAAATAAGATCTTCTAAAATACTACTCTTGGGAACGGCCCTGTGGCTGAGTGATTAAGTTCACGTGCTCTGCTTCGGCAGCCCAGGGTTTCGCCTGTTCGAATCCTGGGAGTGGACATGGCACCGCTCATCAGGTCACGCTGAGGTGGCATCCCACATGCCACAACTAGAAGGACCCACAACTAAAAATACACAACTATGTACTGGGGGGCTTTGAGGAGAAAAAGGAAAAAAAAAATCTTAAAATACTACTCTTAATTTGTATATAATACTTCTATTCTCATACTATCGCAATACACATACTGAGAACCAATATTTAAAAACACAAAATCAGAAAATTCCTCTTAATGTACTGGGTAGGGTCAAGATTCATAATAGAGAGTTTATCATGTAAACTCTGTCCAACTTTCTTCCCAGTAAAACATTCTCCCTGAACAATATGTACTTAATATCTTTTTTTTTTAAAGATTGGCACCTGAGCTAATACCTGTTGCCAATCTTTTTTTTTTCCTTCTTCTTCTTCTCCCCAAAGCCTAAAGTACATAGTTATATCTTCTAGCTGTAAGTCCTTCTGGCTCTGCAATGTGGGATGCCGCCTCAGCATGGCTTGATGAGCGGTGCCATGTCCATGCCCAGGATCCAAACCGGCAAAACCCTGGGCCGCCAAAGTGGAGCGTGCAAACTTAACCGCTCGGCCACGGGACCAGCCCCCTTAATTTCTTCTTGACCCAGGCAAACTCTCCATGCTATTGAAGGAGAAAGCACAATTCATCATAACAACTTTACAGATGTAAAAATTCACACTTTAATAACAGTTTGGAAAAAAAGTCTTACTCATCAGAATTTTAGAGAGAAAGTCCAAAATGATGCACTTGATTTAAAATGATAAAGGAAATATGGGTATTCTAGAAAATCCAAACTGCCTCCAGACTTGTTTCCTTGTGAGGGATAACGGCTCAGGAGTGCAGCACTGCTGATAGGTGTTAAGCTTCTAAGAAAAGTCAAAAAAAGCTTGATATTTTGTTTCCTCTTCCTTTAGGAAGGGTTAGATCCTTACCCTACTAAATGCAAGCAGTTTGAAGAGATTAACATTTTAATATTGAGTCTTTTCTACTTAAAGAAATCAATTTGCTTTTGTTAAAAAAAAAAACTTTAGAAGCTAAATAAGTTATTTAAATGCATTAAGTGTTTAAAACAACTCACAGGGCTCAGAAGAGTATCTGACACATTTATAATGAAAAACTACTGCATTTAATTCCTGCCTGGCAGCATATCCTGTAAATCACAGAGAATGTCATTTTTTTAATCTTGTACATGTTTTGCATTTTAACTGCGATCAATGAATTCATGGTTAATCTTATGTTAGGCTGACAACACACTTCAAAAGGAAAGGAAATATGAAGTTCAACCCAGCTCTTTAAAACAGAGCAAAAGGTGCCTCTCCAGTACCTTAGGAGTAGAACTTCCTTTCTTAGGCTTGACTTCAGAACTACACATTCACCAGCTTCTACTTCACAGCTGTTCTTAAAACTGAGAATTTTCTTTGTTGGCTTACCTCTTTAACAGTGAACATTTCACCTTGTGCACCTGCTGCCTGCAAAATCTTCAGAAGTGGCAGTTTTGGTCGTACCTGATACAAACATAAAGTAAACCTGCTATTTACATTTCAATTAGATTAGTTTCTGAAACCCTAGGGAACAAGAGAACCTCTTTAAACGTTTTTTTTTTTTAACAAACCCTGGCAGAAACTTATCATCTAATAACAATCTTCCAATGCATAAAATAACTACAGATGATCAGACTACTACTTGTTAACCGTCCTGAAAAATCGCATTTTCACTGACACCTACTAGGATGGCTATAATAAAAGGAAAAAAGAAAATCAGTGTTGGTGAGGATATGGAGAAACCGGAACCCTTGGGCACTGCTGATAGGAATACAAAACGGTGCAGCTGCTGTGGAAAACAGTTTGGCAGTTCCTCAAAAAGTTAAACATAGAATTACCATGTGACCCAGTAGTTCCACTCCTAGGTATAAGTCCAAAAGAACTGAAAGTAGAGACTCAAACAAATATTTGTACACCCGTGTTCATACCAGCATTCTTCACTATAGCCAAAGATGGAAACAACCTAAATACCACTGACAGATAAAAGGACAAACAATGTGGCCGGCCCAGTGGTGCAGTGGTTAAGTGCGCACATTCCGCTTTGGCAGCCCTGGGATTGCCGGTACAGATCCCAGGTGCGGACATGGCACCACTTGGCAAGCCATGCTGTGGTAGGCGTCCCACATATAAAGTAGAGGAAGATGGGCATGGATGTTAGTTCAGGGCCAGTCTTCCTCAGCAGAAAAGAGAAGGACTGGCAGCAGTTAGCTAAGGGCTAATCTTCCTCAAAGAAAAAGAAAAAAGGATAAACATGATGTGATATCCACATACAAGGGATAGTGACTTTGTTTGCCATCTCTGGACTCTGATTGTGGAGTCTGTCTTTAGCGACACTATTTTATCTTTAAAACGTTATAAGGCCAGATTTGTCTCTCTCTTCCTCTCACAGCCGCCTCGGTTTTGTCTTCTTTAGGCCTTCCTCATTCTAAAGTCTCAGAAATATTTCCTAAATTTTCTTCAAATATTTTTTATCATTCCACTTTTTACATTTCAGTCTTCATCTATCTGGAACTTGTTGTTGTACAACATCTGAAGTCTTCATTTGTTTCCATTCAGAGATGGTCAATTATGTCAAAACCATTTATTACAGAAGCCACATTTTCCCCTATCAAATCCAAATTCCACCTTATCATATATTAAGATACATAATACTATAATTGCGCGATGTTTATGAAAACACAAAACTATGTATTTTTAAATGTTAGAGGAAAAGGTATGAAACAAGACACAACTAAATTGGTAATAGTATTATCTTAGGGGGAAGGGACTTTGGGGGAAGAAGGGAGGAGAAGATCAAAGGAGTCTTCATAAAGTTTGAATTTTTTAGAAGAATACATTTTCTACATTTACAATTTAAAATTTTTAAAGAAAACAAACTAGTTACAATGAAGTGAGAGACAGAAAACAAGCACATAACATGGCCCCAAATTCTCCACTAGCCATCCATACCCTAAAACATGCTTATTTTCAAAATATACCACTTTGAGCAATCTGTAACCTCCATATACTTATTTAATCAACAGTCAATTCAATTTATGAGTATTGGTACGTTTACTAGTCTCCCTAATATGACATTTTTAAAAATAATCCCTTCTGCTGTCATAAAATCCTACGGTCAGTGAAGTCTGCTACGGTCAGTGAAGTCAGTGAAGCCTCAATTCAATTTTTTAAAAACTTAAAGAATAGGAATGCCTAAAAATGAGTTACCTGATTGATTTGTTCTGGAGAGATCCTGCAAGCACTGTCAGATGTTGAACACTGGGCAGAGGTGGAAAATGATGTCATTTTGGCAGTGAAGAAGCTGCAGTCTGTTGATAAATCTAAAAGGAAAAAAAACTATAAAATCTCTTCTAAAGCAGAAAATTCTCTTTAGGATTTACAAAAAGCAACCAGCAGAAATAAAAAGGACGTATATCAGAGCACCCTAGACAAATGCAATGTACTCATGCTGAGGTTCTTGATCCCCTTCTGATCACTTTCTAGTTCAGATTCTGCAAAAAAACTGAAGAGAATTTAGAGGAAGAACCACCTATTCTCCCCTCAGGTAAAGCCTGACAGAGACAGGTTCAGGCATGCTCCACCCTCCATACTGATGAAAACGAGCAGCGTGTTTCAGCTCAAAGTCAAATTTACAATCATTCTCTCTCCAGTGGATAACAGAGAGTTCTTCAGTATCTCCTCCTCTCTGGGACAGTGCTCAGGAGCACCCGGCCCCAACAAATGCAGGGCTGAGGGAATTACCAAGATTAAGTAATAGATTTAAGATTCCAAGAGCACGTCAAGGAAAACCTCTGCAACATGTTGGAACATGTCTTGGCAAGAGACCACAGGAAAGTGAGAGTCCAAATATTCAGTATCAGTTAAAGCAGCTTTTTAAATGTGCCAAACCCAAAAAGTTGCATATAAAAGTTCTATTTATATGCAACTAAATACCCACAAAATAGGTGAAATCAAGGTGGACACATATCGTCAAGAAAAGACAGAGCATGAAGTGAAATAGAGAGTAAAGTTCAATTAAAATTTTTCACCTTCTACCTTTTATCCTTTAAAAAAACAAAAGCTATAGAGAAGAAAAATAAAATTTTAAATGAACTTGCTTAAGTTTACCTTCATGCTTTTTTCTAGTAAAAAGGTGAGGAACAATCAGTGAAATTTATGAATAACAAGCCACATCAGGGGAAGCATAAAAGGGGCCTAGAAAAAACAGCAGTCTGGCTAAAGCTAAGAAGATTCCTCACTCTTCTGAGATTTATTATCTATAACCAAGTATACATTCTTCCCTCCACCATCGGCTTCCCTTGCTACCAAATGGGAAGTTAAACAGGATACAAGCATAACTCAGACTTTTAAAGTAGCTAGCTTTTAATTGGCGTTTCAAATCTCACAAAAAAACTAATCTTGATCTTCCCCAACCTGCCTGTCTGTAGTCTTCCCCACCTCAGTAAACAGCAAATCCATCCTTCCAGTTGCTGAAGTCAATGACCTTGAAGCCATCCTCAACTGCTTTTCCTCTCACACTTCACACCCACTCCATAACTAAATTCTGAAGCTACATCTTCAAAATACATCCCAAATCTAACCACCTCTCACTATTTGCATTGTTCCCACACTAATCCAGGTCACCTGTCTCGTCACTGCATTAGCCTCCGAAAGGTTTCCTTGCTTCCACCCCTGCCCTTCTACCTCCTAACCTTCTCCTTTTGTCTTTGCTCAAATATCAGTTTATCAATGAGGGCTTCCAAGACTACCCATTTTTTTTTATTAAGATTATGATAGTTTACAACCTTGTGAAATTTCAGTTGTACATTCTTGTTAGCCATGTTGTGGGTACACCACTTCACCCTTTGCGCCCTCCCCCCACCCCCCCCCCTTTCCCCTGGTAACCACCGATCAGTTCTCCTTGTCTACATGTTAACTTCCACCTATGAGTGGAGTCATATAGAGTTCGTCTATCTCTAGCTGGCTTATTTCGCTTAACATAACATCCTCAAGGTCCATCCATGTTGTTGCGAATGGGACGATTTTGTCCCTTTTTATGGCTGAGTAGTATTCCATTGTGTATATATACCACATCTTCTTTATCCAATCATCAGTTGATGGGCACTTAGGTTGCTTCCACGTCTTGGCTATTGTGAATAATGCTGCAATGAACATAGGGGTGCATGAGACTTTTGGAATTGCTGATTTCAGGTTCTTAGGATAGATACCCAGTAGTGGGATGGCTGGGTCATAAGGTATTTCTATTTTTAACTTTTTGAGGAATCTCCATACTGTTTTCCGTAGTGGCTGCACCAGTTTGCATTCCCATCAGCAGTGTATGAGGGTTCCTTTTTCTCCACAACCTCTCCAACATTTGTCACTCTTGGTTTTGGATATTTTTGCCATTCTAACAGGTGTAAGGTGATATCTTAGTGTAGTTTTGATTTGCATTTCCCTGATGACTAGTGATGATGAGCATCTTTTCATGTGCCTATTGGCCGTCCGTATATCTTCTTGGAAGAAATGTCTGTTCATGTCCCCTGCCCATTTTTTGATCGGGTTGTTTGATTTTTTGTTGTTGAGCTGTGTGAGTTCTTTATATATTATGGAGATTAACCCTTTGTTGGATAAGTAGCTTGTAAATATTTTTTCCCAATTAGTGGGCTGTTTTTTTGTTTCAATCCTGTTTCCCTTGCCTTGAAGAAGCTCTTTAGTCTGATGAAGTCCCATTTGTTTATTCTTTCTATTGTTTCCCTCATCTGAGGAGTTATGGTGTCCAAAAAGATTCTTTTGAAACTTATGTCAAAGAGTGTACTGCCTATATTCTCTTCTAGAAGACTTATTGTTTCAGGCCTAATCTTTAGGTCTTTGATCCAAGACCACCCATTTTCAAAACTGCAACTCCCAAGCCCCAGTATTCCCTGATCATGTAAGACATAAACTGCAAGTGGGCAGGGATTTGTATTTGTTTGTTCATTAATATATCCCCAGAGCCTAAAGTGATGAAGCATATGGCTAGACCAACAGGACAGGTACAAGTATTAATAACAGAGTGGGTGGTTTCCAAAAATGGTCCCCAATGAACCACAGCTCCCAACTGGCTCTGTGTCATAGAATCAACAGAATGCAGTGGAAGTGACAATGTGCCAATTTCAGGCCAGGAAGCTTCATTTTTGGTGCTATTGGAGGCCCCTGAAATCTGGCCACTCTACTGGAGACCACACAGAAAGGCCACGTGGAGAGACAGCTGTCCAGTGGAGCCCAGCCTTCTAGCCATACCCTCCAAAGCACCACATCTTGGGACATTCCAGCCCCAGCTGACACCTGACTACAAATACACAACAGAGTACAAGTGAGACCACCAGAAGAACCATCCAACTCAGCCCATAGGATCATAAAAAATAAATTAAATGGCTGTTATTTTAAGTAAATTGTTGGGTGGTTTATTACATAGCATTAGATAATCACAGCAGATGGCAAAAACTTATATACTCTGTACCACGTACATATATTAATCCATTTAATACTTAATCCCATGATGTAGGTACTATTTTTATTCTTATTTTGCAAACAAAGCAAGAGAAACATAGGGACGTTATTTGCCCAAGATCAGACAATTAGTAAATTGCTGGAATCAAGATTTCAAACTCAAAAGATCTCTGAAGTCCCCACTTAGCAATATTTTTTTCCCATTACACCTCAAGTGCACAGAACTAGATTAATCATAATCCTTTCCTTCAAGACATACTTTGTTCATTCATACATGGCCCACTTTTGATTCTTTTTCATAAAGCAATAAGCACCCACAAACTACAACTCTGACCACGATCTACTCTTAATTACAATATCCCCTATCCATTTGCCTGCCTTCCCCCAACAATCACGCTGAATCCTATGTTTTGATTTTCTACCCTTCCTTTTTACGTATTTTACTGCATCAAAATGGAATCCTAAAAAGTATGTATTTTTAGTTTAGCTGCTTTTAACTTTTTTAAAAAAGCAGTTATGTCATACCTGATTTTAGGGATCTTTGTTTCACTAAAACTCATTCCTACTGCTGTGTTACTTTAGTTCTTTTTTTAAAAAGTTGTATTGTGGTAAACTAGATATACAATTTACCTTTTTTCTTTTTCCTTTTTCTCCCCAAAGCCTCCCAGTACATAGCTGCCTATTTTTTTAGTTGTGGGTCCTTCTAGTTGTGGCATGTGGGACGCCGCCTCAGCGTGGCCTGATGAGCGGTGCCATGTCTGCGCCCAGGATCTGAAACGGCGAAACCCGAGGCCGCCTAAGTGGAGTGCTTGAACTTAACCACCCAGCCACAGGGCCGGCCGCCAATTTACCATTTTTAAGTGTACAATTCAGGGTATTAAGCACATTCACAATGTTGTACACCATCACCACTATCCATCTCCAGAACTTTTTCATCATCCCAAATTGAAACTCTGTACCCATTAAACACTAACTCGCCATGACTCCTTCTCCCCAGGCTCTAGTAACCACTATTCTACTCTCTTGTCTCTATGAATATGCCTGTTCTAGGTACCTTGCATAAGTGAAATCATACAGTATTTGTCGTTTTGTGTCTGGCTTATTTCACTCAGCATATGTCCACTTAGCAATGTTTTCAAGGTTCATCCATGTCATAGCATACTATTTTTTCATTTATTTTGACTGCTATATAACATTCCAGTGTGTGATGGTTATTTGTTTCTAGGTATTCACTATTGTGAATAGTGCTGCTATTAACATTCTTGTACATGTGGAGGAAAGTGTCTCTTGGGCATATCAACAAGAGAAATTGCTGGGTCATAGCCTATATGAATGTTCAACTTCAGGATCTGATATGGAACTGTTTTCAAAGGGTTTGCACCAATTTAAAACCCTATCAGCAATGTCTAAGACATCCTGTGAATCCATCTCCTCTCCAACATTTGACGTCATAAGACTTTTTAATTTTTGCCAATCAAATAGGTATGGGCTTGATTTATATTTTCCTGATCACTAATGATGCTGAATATCTCTTTATATGCTTATTGGCCATATGTTTCCTCTTCTGTGAAATATCTGTTTGTGTCCTTTGCACATTTTTCTAATTGATTATTATACTTACTGATTTATAATAGTTCTTTATATATTTTTAATATCAACCCTTTGCCAATTGGGTGTCTTGCAAATATTTTCTCCCAATTTGTAATGTCTTTTCCATTTTTTAGAAGGCACTTTTATGAGCAAAAACTTAATTTTAACTAAATCATTTATACTTATCTTCTCTTTTTTTAATGAATGACCACTGTCTGGCTTACTCCCCAAGGTCTCATATCCACCTATACTTTCTACTAAGATTTGTCTGTGTTGTGGCGAGTGGGGGAGGTGCATCTACTAAAATTTTTAAATTTTTGCTTATGACATCTACATCCTTAATCCATCTACTTTCTTCTTCTTAGAGAGCAATTTTATTATTTCTCCACACAGATGGCCATTTTTTCCAGATCAATTTATTGAACATGCCATTCTTGACTGACTGACATACACCTCTGTCATGTATCAAATTTTCCTTACATGTATGGGTGTTTACAAGTTCTCTATTCTATTCCACTGGTCGATCTTTCTATGTTTATACAATTCGACACTGTCTCAACTTCTCTATCTTATAATGAGTCTTGCTATCCAGTAGGGCAAGTCTTCCCCTCCATGTTCCTTTTAAGAAGTGACTAGCTATTCTTGGCCCCTTAACTGTTCCATATAAATTTTAATATCATCTTATCAAGTTCCACGAAAATCCCTGTTGGGATTTTGAATAAAATTACATTTAATATATAGGTTAAATTGTTTTCCAATCATTAACATGATACATTCCTCTATTTATGAAGGACTTTTTTACTATCTCCTAGAAAAGTTTTTAAATTTTCCCTTTAGAGGTCTAGCATATTTGTGTTAAACCAATTTCTAAAGTTGGTATTCCAATGCTATTGTGATGCTTTTTTTTTTTTTGAGGAAGATCAGCCCTGAGCTAACATCTGCTGCCAATCCTCCTCTTTTTGCTGAGGAAGACTGGCCCTGAGCTAACATCCATGCCCATCTTCCTCTACTTTATATGTGGGATGCCTGCCACAGCATGGCATGCCAAACAGTGCCATGTTCACACCCGGGATCTGAACCGGCGAACCCCAGGCCACTGAATCGGAACGTGCGAACTTAACCGCTGCACCACCAGGCCAGCCCCTTGTGATGCCTTCTTTTTCATTCGTTTTTTAGTGGCTTTTGCATATGTACAGAAATACAAATGACATTCATTAATCGTATATTCAGTCACCTTGCTAAACTGACATAACCACTTCTAATAATTTGTCTGTGGATGCTTCTGTTTTTCTACATAAATGATATCATCAGCATATAAAATTTTATTCCCTCCTTTCCAATTCTTGTGCCTCTAATTTCTTCTACTTGTCTTACTTTACTGCTTAGGACTGTTACAATGTTGAATACATGTAATGATATTGGGCATCTTTGTCTGATTTTAAAGAGTGTGCTTGTAATGTTTCCCTTTACATAATGTTTGTTCTTTTTTTAAATAACTACCCTTTCTCAGCTCAGAAGGGTTCCTTTTCTTCCTCATTAACTAAGAATATATCATGGAAGAATGATTTATAAAATGCTTTTTCTGTATCTACTGAGAGAGGATCATGATTTTTTTTCTTTTAATCTATTAATGAGGTGAACTTTTAATTTCATTTATGGATTTTCTACTATTAAATCCTTGCACATCTGAGATAAACCCAACGTGGTTTGGTAGTATTATCTGTTTTAGTACACTGTTGGTTTTGATTTGCTAACATTTTGTTTAGGTTCTAAACTCTATATTAGTGAGTGAAATGGGTCTGTAATTTTCCACTGTCAAATTTTTGTCTCACTTGGATGGCAGGGTGAGCAGGCCTAACAGAATAAACAAACAGGCCTGTTTTCCTATCATCTGGAAAAAAATTCTACAAAATTGAGATGCCCTGGTCCTTGAAAGATTGGTAGAACTCACCTGTAAAACTTTTCTTTGTAGGAAGATTTTTAATCACTGCTTTAATTTAATAAACATTAGATGATTCAAGCTTTTAGTTCTTCTTCCATTTTGTCTACATTTTAAAACTTGCTGGTACATAGTTGACAGTATTCTCTTTTCATCTCTAGTTTGTGTACAGATGGATCCTCTTTTCCATTCATGATATTGTTTATTCTATCTTCTATTACCTCTTCTACTTTTAAAAAATTTTACTGTTGATCTTTTCCTGATTTCTTAAAGTTAGACATTTAGCTTATTCCTTCTTTTATAATTTGAATATTTAAGGCTACAAATTCCTCCCCACTCCCACCCCAGCAATATTTTACTCAGCCCACAGGTTTTCATACACAAAGTTTTCATTATCATTCAACTATAAGTATTTTTAAATTTCTACAATAATTTTTTAAATCCATGAGTTATATAACTATGCTTATGCATACTGTATTTTTAAAATTATGTTCTAGTGATTAACTTCTAATTTAGGGCTGGTCTGGTGGTGCAGCAGTTAAGTTCGCATGTTCTGCTTCGGTGGCCCAGGGTTCACCAGTTCGGATCCCAGGTGCAGACCTACGCACCGCTTGTCAAGCCATGCTGTGGCAGGCGTCCCACACATAAAGTAGAGGAAGATATGCACCGATGTTAGCTCAGGGCCTGTCTTCCTCAGCAAAAAGAGGAGGGTGGGTGGCAGACATTAGGTCAGGGCTAATCTTCCTTAAAAAAAAAAAAAAACAAAAACACTTCTAATTTAGTGGCACTGTAGGGAGAGATCATCCTCTGCGTAAAACTTGATCTTTGAAATTGTTAAGGCTTTCACCATGATCTAGTTGATCAATTCTGTAATGTATGCTTACAAAACACTGTTCATTAAGTTAAGCTTGTTGATTTCTTACAATTTTATGTATCTGTTAATTTGTCAGCCTGATCTACAAATAATTGAGATGTAATGAAATCTCTATGACGGTGGAATCTGTCCATTTATCCCAATGTAGTTTTACTTCATCTATTCTAAGATTTTTAGTCAGAGGTATACATACTTTAAATTGCTATATCTTCTTGGTGAATTATCATTATATAGTGATTATCATTATGTAGCAATTCTTTCCATCCCAATCAAGACATTCTGTCTTAAAATATATTTTAACTTGTATTAGTAATGGTCATGCCAGCTTTTAGTATTTCCAGGTATGTACTTTCCCAAGCTTTTACTTTCAATTTTTGTACATCCTTAAACTTTTGGTGCACCCCCTGTAAAAAGCATCTATCTTGATTTCAGGTTTTTTAATCCGATTTGTCAATTTTTATCTTTAACTGGTGAATTTAGTCCATTTATTGTCACTGATATATATGGATCTGTTTCTACCATCTTCATTTAGCATTCCACTTTGTCCTCTTCTTCTTATGCTTTTAAATGTTATTATCCTTCTTAAAAATTTTATCTCCCTGCCAATAAGAACTTTAGCACGACAGCATCTAGCCTTTAAATTCTGCGATAGATACACTTTTCTCTCGTTTTTTTTTTTTTTCTTTTGCCTTAGCCTTTACAACAACAAATGATACCAAGGAATCTGATCACCTTTACTTCATATATCTCTTGTAACATTTCCCAGATCTGACTCTCTCAGTACTTCATCCAGAACTGTCTTCCATGCAGGCCTTTGCGTGGCAAGGCTTCCAAGACATCATATGCCTGAGAATATTTTTATCATCCCTTCCTATTCAAATGAATGTGGTTGGGTATAAAATTCTAAGATTCTCTTCAAAACTCTGAAAACACTCTTTTGTCTTTCTTCATTTAGTGATGCCGTTCAAAACTCTGATGTCAATTCAGTTTTTGTTCCTTTGTGTGGGATATGTTCTCCCTCTGAGGCTCCTATAATTTTCTTTTGCTTTGATATTCTTAAATTTCCCTATAATGTGCTAGAAGCGAGTTCTTCCTGATCTCTCATCTTTAGCACTCTAAGGAACCTTTTGATCTGAGGACTTTCATCTTTTTTTTTTAATTCTGAAAGAGAACTACTTTTCCATTATTTCTTCAAGCACATCTTCCTTTTAATTTTAGTTCTCTAAGTCTCCTATTATTCAGATGTGGGTACCTCTACATCTATTCTCCTTATTGCTTAGCTTTTCCTTTACATTTTCTTTTTCTTCATCCTTCTCTTCTTTGTTCTGAGAGACTTGCTTCATTCTAGAATTCTAATTTATTCTTCAGGTGTATTCATTCTGTTATTTCTCCCATCTGTGATGTTCTTTATTTCAACCATTGTATTTTTCAAGCCTACTATTTCTGCTTGGTTCTCACGGCCTCTGCTTGTTCTTGTTTCAAGTTGCTAATATCTTCCCTTTTTCTTTCAGGATGATTATCAGTCTAACTTTAAACTCTTGGTCCATCTGTTCTATTATTTCTGTCCCAGTGAAGGCTGTATAGTGTCCTTCTCTTGAAATACCTGTGTTCTTCAACTGTTTTTGTTATTTTGCCCTGGAGGATAGCAGCTACTGTGACAGGCACAACATATGGGCGAAGACCAGACTCCAGTCCATAAGAGCTGCAGTAAGCTGGAGTAAGGTACGAAACAAGCACTTAAGTGGAAAGCGCCAAGCACCAGAAACCATAACCACTCTCCACCCCACACAGTCCCTACTCAAGTCAAGCATTCACCCTCTGTTCCCTAGGGAGAAGCAGCATGGTGATAGGGATTTGGGGAGACCTCAGGATTAAGAAGGTAAGTGACAGCAAAGTGACCGCCTGAAGTCAGTCATCACCTGTTTTTTCTCAACTCCTCACAAGTATGGGCTTTTGTAACACGCTGATTTATTCTTGAGAGCTGGATTAGGATTCTGAGTTACAGCAAGTATAGAAAAAAGTAAATTTTTTTTTTTTGAGGAAGATCAGCCCTGAGCTAACATCCATGCCCATCTTCCTCTACTTTATATGTGGGACACCTACCACAGCATGGCTTGCCAAGCGGTGCCATGTCCACACCCAGGATCCAACCTGGCAAACCCCAGGTCACCAGAGCGGAACATGCGAACTTAACCGCTGTGCCCCGGGGCGGGCCCTAGAGCAGTATTCTAACTCTTCCCCCTTGGTTTCATTAGCCTACAGTCGCGTCTGGCTGACTGCTACCCCAGGCCAAACACCTCCACACACACACACACAAACACACACCGGTTCAAAACAGCCCACATCATCCATTTGCTTCTCACAGTATTTTCCTTTTAGAGGTCCTCTAGGGATAATTTTGGGGAAGGGAGCCAGCAGTCATGCTAGTTCTGCATCTCAGCAGGAACAGGAATAGACCACTTGGCAGCTCTGAAGAATTCAAACTTCAAAAAGAGTTTCTTACTTTGTTTTAACACCCAGTAGAAAGTGTTGCACCACTAAAAAAGACACTGATTTAAGAGGCATGGAAGTTCAGAGCAGGACAAACGGCATTTGACTGCAAGGCAGAGGAGGAATGAGAGGGAAGAGAGATATGAGTGGGAGGATTTTAAAATGGGAGAACAGTGGAAAGAATGGGAAGGAAGACACCACAAGTAAAGGCATTATTCAAGGACGTAAGTAACAAACGAAATCAGCGGTTGGGCTTTGAACCCAAAGCAAGATCTTGTCCCTTTTCCACTTGGAATCTCTTTTGAGCAGCAAGGTTAGGTACCGTTACTCACTCCTTAAGGAGAAAACTGAGAGGGGCTGGCCCCGTGGCCGAGTGGTTAAGTTTGCGCACTCCGCTGCAGGCGGCCCAGTGTTTCGTTGGTTCAAATCCTGGGTGCAGACATGGCACTGCTCATCAGACCACGCTGAGGCAGCGTCCCACATGCCACAACTAGAAGGACCCACACACAACGAAGAATATACAACTGTGTACTGGGGGGCTTTGGGGAGACAAAGGAAAAAATAAAACCTTTGGAAAAAAAAGAAAATTCTCTCAAAAAAAAAAAGGAGAAAACTGAGGCTTAAAGAAGTCAAATACCTTGCCCAAGTCTAAAGCTTATCCTTTTTCACTACACCATGCTGCCAGTTAGTACTTATATTCAGTTGCTCAAACCAGAAAGTTAGGAGTCATCTTGATCTCTCCTTCTTCCCCCATTATCAAATCATCAAACCTTGTAGAGTTCAACTCCTAAGTCTTTCAAAACCACCCTTTCTCTTCATCTTCATGACCACTTCCCCATACCAAAAAGTGTTACTTCTTGCCTACTTACTACCATCACCACAATAGTCTTTTTTTCTTTTTTAAGATTGGCACCTGAGCTAACATCCGTTGCCAATCTTTTTTTTTTCTTCTCCCCAAAGCCCCCCAGTACATAGTTGTAGGTCTCTCTGGTTGTGCTATGTGGGATGCCACCTCAGCATGGCTTGATGAGCAGTGCAATGTCCGTGCCCAGGATCCGAACCAGCAAAACTCCCAGCCGCAGAATCGGAGCGCACAAACTTAACCACCTGGCCCCGGGGCCGCCCCTGCAATAGAGTCTTAACTGTCTCTCTAACCCACTTCAATCCAAACTCCAAACTCCAGCCAGAAGGACTAAAAATACAATAAAACAAAAAAAAACAATCCTACTGTGCCAGGCCCTGCTCCATAGTTTGCTACTGCTCTAAAGACAAACAGAGTCAACCCCTCAGCACTTCGCCATCCTTTCCACTTGCACTGCTCTTCCCCGTGTTCCCTACACCTCAGCCACACTCATCTTTTAGTTTCTCAGAGCCTTTGCTTCCTGCTTCAGGGCCTTTGCACATATTGTTCCTTCATTTGGGGCACTGTGAGTTCTGTACAAGACTGATGCATCCTATGCCTTCCAGTTTCAAGTTAGATGTCACCTCAACAATCATTAACAGATACTAACCCGTTTAAGTGAAAGGTTGGGGGAGGCGGGGCTTTAAACGCCTGCAGCTAACTTACAGCACTCGACCCACTGACCAAACTTATCTGTAAAACAGGGTCATTCATACATCACGTACTTCCTGATGCGAAGCAATAGGAAACGCCCAGTACCTCCTATGAAGTATTCTTGACCAAAAAAAAATCCAAATCTAATCGAGCTTCTAGACCTAACTACCAACAACCTGTTTTCAGGAAAAATGGACGGTAGAGGAATAAGCAAACAAAACTAAAAGCAGGCAGCTAGCCCAATCTAGAATATAAGAAATTCTACGGGACCTCAGGTCAGGGGCAGGGCTGAAGTGCGGAGACTGTTACAAAGACTCAAAAAACATGAACCGAACACATCCTGTGGACCTTGTTCAAGTCCCGATTCAAACAAGTCATCCGTAAAACGTCATTTTTTCCTAAACAATCAGGAAATTTTGAATTCTGTACCAAGTAATAGATAGTATTAAGAAACTGTTAATAGTAATAGAAAGTCACTGTGGTAATAATTTTTTTTAAATTCTGACAAGAGATACATCCTGACGTATTTAAAGGTAAAATGACACATCTATGATATACTTTAAAATATTTCATTAAAAAGGTGGGAAAAATAAAAAAATATAGATTGAATTAAAACAAGAGATTTTAATTACCTTATTGAATGGTACACACCAAATGTGGAAGAAATCACAAAAATTCTGTGTTTATCTACCGTATCTTTTTTTTTAAAGATTTTATTTTTTTTCCTTTTTCTCCCCAAAGCCCCCTGGTACATAGTTGCATATTCTTTGTCGTGGGTCCTTCTAGTTGTGACATGTGGGACGCTGCCTCAGCGTGGTTTGATGATCAGTGCCATGTCTGCGCCCAGGATTCGAACCAACGAAACACTGGACAGCCTGTAGCGGAGCGCGAGAACTTAACCACTCAGCCACGGGGCCAGCCCCTATCTACCGTATCTTGAGAAAACTAGTACTTGTGAAAAATATTCCAGTTACATTAAGAGAGTCAGTATCACTGACCTGTGCTGCTGTGGCTCTCTGGAGATGCGTTTCCTTCTAGCTCACAACAAACCCTAGGGATGAGTATAGACAGCGGAAAAGAATTTGCCTGCTTTTAAATGAATGAGGGAAGAAAGACCTTTTTGCAGTTTTCTTTGCTTGCTTTCAAAAGGATGCTCCCTCAAGAGAGATGCATTTATTGAAAGAGAAGCCAATTCCACCACCTCATTCCAAAATAGAGCAGAACCAGGAACATCCCAGGGCAGGCCGAAACACCCTGGTTTTTCAGGGCATTTGAAGAACAAAGGACTAGCCTAGATGGTCCGTAGAGCTGACTCAGTAGGCACTCCCATTTCCAGAAACTCATCCCTCACTGGGTATGTGTGCCTAAGTGGCCTCCAGCTTACTCTCCATTCCATCTTGGCCCTCTTCTCCAGTCTCCACTTCCAACACTCAACACCCACCAAGACAAATGTGAACTCAGTTTCTTGAATTTGTCCAGCCCTTTACCACTCACCTCTCAAGTTCTTAGTACCGAGTTTTTCAAACTACAAATTGGACTCCAGTTGTCTCAACTCCTCCCCTCCATTAATGAAATAGAACAGAAAAGAAAACCAAAGCGAATAACAAAGGTAAGTTTTCTTCTGTGGAACCTGTTTGTTCTTGATAATAACTAACACTTAAGCACCTTTGTGTCAGGTACTCTTTAAAGCACTTTATATACAATAACTCTTTAATCCTTACAGAGATCCTATGAGGTGGATACAGTATTGTCCTCACTTTCAGAAGAGGGAGCTGGGGCAGAGAGGAAGGTGACTTGCCCAAGATCATGGTCGTAGAGTCCATGTCCTCTGGCAGCAGAGCCAAAGCTCTTAGCCACGACCCCTCCTATTGTGCTGAGTCCCAACATAAATTTTTTTTTACTGGGGGTCATAGTTAAAAAAGTTTGAAAGCCACTGCCTTAGTACCTGTCCTTTCTCCTCTTCTATGCTCTACTTCCTATTTTTGAAAGTTCTTACTCATTCTTCTACCTAGGTCAAAAGTCACCTCCTTGGTCAAGGCTTTTCTGACTCCCCAAGGGAAGCTAATGATACCAGAGCACCTCTACTCAAACACTTACCTAATTGCTTGTGTTTTGTGTGTCCCCTACTGGACTGAAATCATAGAGCAGGAACAGTCTGATTCACTCAGCGATGATGGGAGAGCGGCTCTCATCCCACACAGTCCAAGAGACTCCTACACCTCATCCTCAAATCTCTGCCTTTGAAGATAACTGCGACTTTAAGACTAATTAAAATAACTTCCTGGGGGCTGGCCCCGTGGCCGGGTGGTTAAGCTCGCTGGCTCCGCTGCAGGCGGCCCAGTGTTTTGTCAGTTCGAATCCTGGGCGGGGACACGCCACTGCTCATCAGGCCACGCTGAGGTGGCACCCCACATGCCACAACTAGAAGGACCCACAACTAAGAATATACAACTATGTACCAGGGGGCTTTGGGGAGAAAAAGGAAAAATAAAATCTTTAAAAAAAAATAAAATAAAGTAACTTCCTGTCCTAAGTTGGAACTAATCATTCTTATCAATTCTTTAAGCCCTAAGGACCTCTATTAAACACCGTTGTCTGATTCTCTCTCTACTAGATACATGGGATTAATAAAAACAACTTTTTCCTTGTAAAAAAGAAATTATTGTTCAGACGTCACCCAGGTCTTGCCAGGCCTGCCACACACCTACAAGGTTAAGTGTGTAGCACGAGTGCACTCCAGCACAGTTTGCAAACAAACAAGCCAGGAAACACCCTGAAAATCCATCACTGCCGAACTGGTTAAAGAACTTGTTCAACCCTCCAGGGCAGTACTATGCAAATCCTTAAAACTGTTACAGGTATACTTTAGGAAAGTTGTCCCTAATATTACTGTAAAAACGTACAGCGCAGAACAATACACACAAAATGACCCCACTGCTGCTTAAGGATGTGCTCCTGTGTAGAAAAAGTCAGGAAGGACAAAGGTCAAGCCGCTAGCAGCAGCTGGCCCGAGGAGGGGCGCTCAGGGATGCCGACACTTCTGCATTGCGTGCATTCTTAACAGGCACACACGATTTTGCTTTTTTTTAAAGCTGTGATCCTGACCAGTACTGTGAAACGAAATAACGTGAAATGAATACTTTTACACTAAGTCACCTTCTCCTCCGACGGCTGTACGAGGGAGGGGGCTAACGCTGAACTCAGCCGCAGCCCCTCCGCCTCCTCCCGCCGCCGACACGGCGGGCAGCGGCGGCTCCGGGCGCGGGCCCTCCGCGAGGCTCGAGCAGCGCTCCGCGGCCCGAGCTCCAGGGGCGCCGGGGCCAGCGGGAGCCGCGCGGGCCACACGCACGGCCCAGCCCCGGGCGGCGGCCCCAACCCGCGCCTCCGCGGCGCACGGCGGCCCGGGAAGCCCCTCCCCTCGGACCGGGAGCCACCCCGGCTCCTCCTCCCGCCTCGCCCGCCGCCCGCCCTCCAACGCCGGTCCGCCGCGCCTCGTCAGCCCGACCCCCGACCCCAGCTCTGCGCCCGCGGCCCCGCCGCGCCGCCTCCACGAGCCGCAGGCCCGCCCGACGAGCCTCCCCGCCCCGGCCCCGGCCCCGGCCCCGGTCCCAGCCCCGCGACGACACCCAGGAGCCACACCTCGCGGCCACCGCGTCCGTCGCTCCCCCGCCGGGCGGGGGGAGGGGGCGTCAGGCACAGGCCCTAAGGCCGCGGCAGCATCTTGAAACGGCGAGCAGTGAGGACGCAACTTCCGGCCTCCAACCGCCGCGCTCGGGGCTTCCGGCGAGGCCTCCGGAAACCATAGATGGCCCGCTGGCGGGCTAGAGAGCCGCGGAGGCCGCGCGCCCCTGGCGGTCGAGGCGAGCACGGTGGCGGAGGGCGCCGCGGGGCTGGGGCGGCTGAGAGTCGGGAGGGCTGCGGGAAAAGCCTTTGGGGGTCTTGAGGAGTCTTGTGGTGTTTACAGACGTGCCCTGGGAGGTGAGGGAACAGGGAGGGGAGAAGCCTGACGGCGTGATCAGAGGCCGCCTTCAGCCCCTCGGAAGAGCGGCGCTGACTCGCTCTCAGCGCAGCGGCGGCTGCGGGGGGCCGCGTGCTGGCGTCGTCGCCGCTGGCGGAGATGCGACGGGTGTGTGCGCGAGTCGCTGCGAGCGGCGCGGCGGGCGGTGACGGGTGCGCGGACCCCGAGATGAGCCGATTGGGATGACGCGACCAGGCCGTGTCTAATCTCCCCGCGTCTGACAGCGCCCTGCACGAGCCTCCCGGGCAGGCCGTCTTCCACCGCCGCCCGTGCCAAAGGGCATTACCTCCCCAAGCAACTCATTTCGTTTATTTCGGGATGATTCGAAACGTCAGAGGATTTTCTGACCTGGAATCCGTTCCTTTGCAGTGTCTGTCGGTTTCAGTTCTGCCCTTCGGAGAGGAGCAAGGCTTCCTTCTTTACGATGTGGATACTCTGCAGTGATTGGAGACAGCCATGCCCCATCCCTAACCCGCTCCTCTGTTTTCTTTACGCTAAAAACCCCCTCACGGCCTTCAACCATCCCTTGTTCGACGTGGACTCCAGCCCGCCCTGGTCGCCATCCTCCGAACAAATACGTGTTTGTCCTGTTTGAAGTGTGGCTCCCAGGGCTCGATACAGACCCAAGCGAAACAAAGTGGGGCTGTGACGTCCCTTAATTTGCTCATTGCACCTTGTTCTATTTCTGACATAACCTCCCACGGAGTTGGGAGAGCCGCAGTTATGTAAGTGAACTAAAGAATTAATTCCGTTTTCACAGTTGCTCCCAGGGAGCTTGAAGTCAGCGACCTCTCCTCTCAAAAAAAGTAGAGGCAAGAGGCTTTTTTAGCTGCAGTACTGTCAACTATTTCTCCTCCCTTTCTGTGTGATTAGTTTTATTTTATTTTTTTTTTAATTCCCAAGCAGGAATTTGTTTGTATCTTTTAAGTAGTATCTGGTTAGTTTAGTTTCCTTCCTGCTCTCCTGGACTCTGGACTACTGTCATGCAGTTCAGTTTGTTTAAGATCAACATTTACTTGTTGAGCACCTACTGTGTGGCGAGCACCTACTGTGTGGCAAGCACCAACCTAGAGAATTCCAAAACAGGTGAGCCCGGTAATCTGTCTAGAGGAGGAGGCAGGCTGTCCGCAAGGAGACTGCAGCTAGCCTTGCCAGGAGGGTCAGCAGAGATTAGCACTTGCAGTTTTGCATTTTGCAAAATTTTGATCAACATATTTAATTTGTCTTCACTTAAAGTCTTGATAAATATGTTGAATAGGACATTGTTAAGAATAGAGCTTTTCTCTCGTGGTTGACACTGATTCATGATTAATCATCCAGTGTTGTTTTTAAGCTACCGTGACCCCACCTAATAGCAGGCGACGTCTGGCAGCATTTCTTTGTCCTTTCCCAAGTTCATAAAGCTTCATCAAATGACTTACTATAATGAAAATAAATCATAACTATAGTATTTCTTCTACTGGTCAAGTACTCTTACCAAAAAAGAAAGTGAAATTGTCTTAAGTTCTTGACTGACTCAGTAATCACCACTTCCTTCTCTAAGAACTAGACTCACAAACCATTTATTTAATAAAGAGACAGGAAATCTGGGTGTAGTCTAGCTGTTTCTAGAAACCAGAAAGCTACACAGTTCTTCACTTTGCCAATCTGTAAAACAAAATGGCTGAATCAGATGATTTCTCTAAGGTCCCTGGTAGCTCTAAAGCAATGAGAAGTCAATGTTAGTAGTCTATAGCCTTTCTTAAAAATTACGGTGACCTACTTCAGACGTACAGAAAGGTATAAAGAAGAATGTGGTCTCCTTTTCCCCACCACTCTTCCTACAGAACAACGCTCACACAGAGCACTTCCTTGTAGTCCCCTCTCCAGCACCTCCTCCTCCAACTCCAGAACGGCCCACTCTCCAGAGTTTGCCCTTGCCCTGCATGTCTTTAGCTGTTCAGGATTTATGTGTGCATATATTCCTTAAAAATATTTTATGGTTTTAAAATTTTTATAAATGGCATGAAACTGTATGTATTCCACTGCAGTTTGCATTTTTGTTCATCATTGTGAAATTCAGCAGTGTTAAATCGTGTAGTTATAGTTAATTTTCATTATTGTATAATAATATTGTATAGTAATATACTCCATTGTACATTTGTCTAATAAATTGCTGCATAGTAATTGTGTTAGCTTTTAGGGCTGCCATAACAAAATACCATACATGGGGTGACATAGACACAAATTTATTTCTCACAGTTCTGGAGGCTGGAAGTCCAAGATCAAGGTGTCAGCAGGATGGGTTCTTCTTTTTTTTCTTTTTTTTTTAAAGATTTTGTTTTTTAATTTTTTCCTTTTTCTTCCCGACGCCACCCCCCCCCCCCCCCCCGCCGGTACATAGCTGTATATTCTTAGTTGTGTTGTGGGTCCTTCTAGTCGTGGCATGTAGGATGCCGCCTCAGCGTGGCTCCATGAGCAATGCCATGTCTGCGCCCAGGATTCAAACCGACGAAACACTGGCCCGCCTGCAGCGGAGCACGTGAACTTAACCACTCGGCCACGGGGCCGGTCCCTGGGTGGGTTCTTCTGAGGCCTCTCTCCTTGGCTTGCGGATGGCCACCTTCTTGCTGTGTCCTCACGTGTTTGCCCCTCGGTCTGTGTGAGTTGTCTGTGTCCTAATCTCCTCTTATAAGGACACCAGTCATATTGGATTAGGGCCCACCTATATGACCTCACTTTACCTTAATCACCTCTGTAAAGGGCCTGTCTCCAAATAGAGTCACATTCTGAGATACTGGGGGTTAGAACTTCAACCTACGAATTTGGGGGGGGACATGATTCAGCCCATAACAGTAATGAATGCACTATAGTTTTTTTTATTCATCCTTTGATAAATATTTAGGTGTTTCCAATTGTTTACTGTTACAAAACAGTCTTGTACTTACTTGTCCCCGTGTGTACTTTAGGAGTAAAATTATTGGGTCATGCACACATTGTCAACTCTTTTAGACCAGGACAAAGTGCTCTCCAAAGTGATGTGGAAGTCTAAACTCCTGGTAAGGAGTGTGTAAGAATTCTCTTGCCCAACGTCTCTGCCAATCCTTGGTATTGTCAGGTTATTAACAAAACAATCTGATAGATGTGAAATCATTTCTCATGGTAGTTTGCTTTATATGTCCATGATTATTAGTAAGGTTGAACATTTTTTCATATTTGTTGACTGTGGTTACTCATCTATGCATTGCGTGCTCATATCTTTCACCCATTTTTCTATTTGTCTTTTTCTTGTTGATTTGTAGTTCTCTATGTAATCTGGGTCTTACTCATTCTTGATTATATGTATTACAAATAACATCTTCAAATCATTTTTACTCTTTGAAATGTTTTCACTCTTTGAATGTTTTCACTTTTGAATGTTGTTTTTTGATGAACAGAGGTTTTTTCAATGAAGTCAAATTTATTATTTTCCTTTATGATTCACTTCTTTTTTATATATATATTATTTAAGAGAGTGTCGTCTTTGGGTCGTAAAGATACTTTCGTATATTTTCTTCTAAAACTTCTGAAGGTTTGCTTTTCACGTTTAGGCCTTTAACTTATTTGGAATTGACTGTTGTGCATGTTGTAACATAGAGATCCAATTTTATTTTTTCAATTTGAATAATAAATGTATGGCTCTGTTACTGAATCTGTAAACTGAATGTGAGTCTATAGTCTCTTAAATTAGTCTTTCCTTCCCATTTAACATAATGATTAAAGGTTTTGTAGAAGAGGTATCATTTGAGGGGGGCCTTGCAAAGTGAATAAGATTTCAAGAGGCAGAGTTGGGAGAAGTCATTTGAAGAAACATGGCATAAATAGTGAGGGGAAGAGAGGGATGAAGAATTAGAAGGCGCAGTCTGAATACTGAGAAGAATCCACTTTGAGTGAAGTATTGGTTACTGTGCAGAAGATTGGCATTGTGCTGAATCATACTGTCCAGTACAATAGCCACCAGCCGCATGTGCTTTGAAATATGGCTAGTCCAAGTTGAGATGTGCTATAAGTAAAATACACATTAGATTTCAAAGACTTAGTAGGAAAATAACAATGTAAAATATTAATAATATTTTATAGTGATTACATATCAAAATTATAATATTTTAGATGGATTGAATACAATATATTAAAAATTAATTTCATATGTTTCCCTTTACTTTTTTTAATGTGGCTACTAGGAAAGTTTAAATTACGTACGTGGTTTGCATTATATTTCTACTAAATGTCACTGGTATGGAATGCTAACAAAATAGGTTGGGGCCAGATTGTGGAGGATTTTGAATGCTGCTATGAAAAGTTCCATGTGTTATTCAACAGTAGGGAAGAGTCAAAGGGTTTTGAGCAACGACAAGGCAGTCTAATGCTTATGTGATGACTCGGCACCCCATCTGCACACAGCCAAATTTAGAAACCATTCTCCACCAGCTACGCTGGATGATGAGCTCTGGTGCTGTGACTCTTCCAGAGAATACTTAACATGGTAATCCTTGTTGTAACATGAATGTTGTAACAATGTAACATGAATGAAACAGATCTAATGTGTGCTCTTTTGAGTGGGCAAGTGGAACATTAATGAGCCAAGCTTTTAAAAGTTCTCCATTATTTAAGGGATAAAGTTATTCTTTTTGTCCGGAATTAACCCACTGTTGTCAGCTTTCAAAGTTCTCTTACATCCCCCTCCACTCCAGTCAAATACTTTAACCCTTATAGACAGCATGGCAATTATAGTTAACAATACTGTATTGCATGTTTGAAAGCTGCTAAGAGAGTAAATCTTGAAAGTTCTCATCACAAGAAAAAAAAGTTTTTTGCAACTATATATGGTGATGGATGTTAATTAGACTTATTGTGGTGATCATTTTGCAATGTATGCAAATATTGAATCATTATGTTGTGTACCTTAAACTAGTATAATGTTATATGTCAATTATATCTCAATTTTTTAAAATTATTTAAGAAATATGTTAAGTGTTTGCTGAAGGGTGGATAGAGTCCGAGAATGATAGAAAGAGCAGCATCCATAGAGTCTGTTCTTGTTACATGTTTGCCAGTAAGTCTATGTGACTTCATGAATGCTCATTAGTATCAGACACTGTTCTAAACAATTTATATAAACTATCTTATTTGATTCTCACAATCATGCTATTGTCCTGAGACACAGAGAGGTAACTTGCTCAAGATCACACAGTGGTAGGAAGGGTTCAAATAGGGGCACCTAATTTCAGAACACAAGTTTTGTGTAAAAGCATTCATCCTTTCAGTTTTTCAATGTATGTATATGCATTCTTTAAAAAAAAATTGATTTGAAATATTTCCTAACAACACTTTACAATTTTTCCCAAGTTGTATTCTTCTATAACATGATTATTAATGGCTGCATAACACTCCATAATAAGGCTGTACCATAATTTATATAGCCATTTATGTCATTTCCAATTTTTTCCAATTAAAATGCTGGCAATCTCTCCTATAATCAGGTCCTTTTGTACAAACCTGATTATTTCTTTAGGACAAGTTCCTGAAAGTGGAATTGCTGGACCAGAGCAATCACTCCTAAAGCAGCTGGAATTAAGCAGATGGAATTAAGGGAAAGCAACATCAGCTAACAAAAACCCTTTAATGTCCCACTCAAAGCCCCACTGTGGGTAATTCTCAAAGCCAGTCCCATAGCAGAGGGCAGTGCTCAAATTACTGATAGCTGTGGAAGAGCCTCTAACGCTAAGATCTCCAAGATCGCTCTGCTAGCGTGTTCTGCTTTCCTGTCTCTCTGGCTAAGAGGGCTTCTGCCCCCAAGTTCACTGCTCATAACCTCCTCCAGGGTTTGCATCGCTTAAAATTACCTGGAAGCCTTCAAGGGACCTGCAGGACGATCTCACTCTCTGCAGGATCCTTTCTCCCACTTTATACTACACAGTTCAACCAATAGCTTCAGAACAGCGTATTCGTAGTCTTTCTTAAAAAGACTCGTTTTTTGGTTTTTTTTTAATGTTGTCGGGTAGGTTTTCGAACTAATATCCACCCTATTATTGATAGTATAATACACCTGATGTCACCACACAGCTTCAAAACTGATATACCTGCCCATTGTCTTAATCCTGGACCTATTAGATTACGAATCAAAGAAGCCTACCTAATAATGGTTATTGGGCACGTAAATATCTAGCAATTCTGAATTAGCTAGTAATGCTGTTGAAACGTGCATGATTTAGGTCTTCTGGTTTTATTCGGTGCATAAATCCCAAGCTTTCTTGGGTTTAAAACAATTTCAAGAAGTGCTGGTAGAAGGAAGTGATTACACAAAGTTCCTCATTCTTATGTAAGGGATTGTAGCAAAGCACATCTGTTGTGTGAGCCCGGATAGCTCAGTCGGTAGAGCATCAGACTTTTAATCTGAGGGTCCAGGGTTCAAGTCCCTGTTCGGGCGATGCCTTTTGTTTTTTTCCCCCCAGTTATTAGCAATTTGAAAAAAGAAATTCTTTCCTCTGGGAAACCACCACGCAAGACATCTACACTGCCGAGAAATTCACTGATATTGAATAGTCACTTTTTCTTCTTCCCCGAGAACATGGTTATCTAGCATATTCTGAAATGGATGAAAAAGTAAATGACTTCGATCTAGTATCCATATATATTTGAACACTGGGATTTTTATCTGATAAACTTAGTAAGGCAAAAGCCACATTCGCCCGAACAGGGACTTGAACCCTGGACCCTCAGATTAAAAGTCTGATGCTCTACCGACTGAGCTATCCGGGCTCCTTTGGCAAGGCCTCCTCTTTCTCTTTACTTGATATAATTCTAATAAATTACTTCTCTAGTAACAAATCTAGATCTTAATTAGATTTAAAGTATTTTTTTCTGTAAGATAAAGAAAAACAAACGTTCATTTTTCTCTCCATTTACTTAAGACGTGTTCAAGTTTTCATATTTCATGTCTGATAAATTGCTAGTAGATATTGGCTAAACCCTCTAAAACTGGTTGGTAGTAAATTACAGAAAAATGGGCAACCAATATGAATATCAAAAATTCAGACATAGAGTTGCAACCTCTTTTTATTACAATTCTTCTGTCTTCCATCTATCGCTTCCCTGATAGAACCTCTTAATTTGTCATTCTACTGAACCAGATTACAGTATCTTCCCCTTTAATGAAAACAACGTTTCCATTCACTAGATGATGTAGCTGTTACATAAGCATTCCTTAGCATAAATGAAGCAAAGACACGTTTGATTCATCAATAGAGGAGCTGATACAGAAAAACAGAAGCGACCATGGAAAGGTGGGTCCAAATTTAGATTGAGAGAAAGGGAGCTTAGACCTTTAAGTTAGATTTTGATTGAATTTTTGCCATTCCCCCTCTTCCAGGCAAATTGCAGTTTTCAAGTCAGACTCATAAGATGAATCCTTCGAGAAAGCAGTATCAGTGTGCATCAGTGGGAGCTACGTGGAGGACTAAGAATAAAAATCTCTGGATCAGCCTAGTTGTTCCTAAAAGCAGTCTCGTCAACCCTGAGGCATAGGGTGTGGAACACAGGATTATGAAATTTCAAAGATCGATAAGGGAATTCACTTTTGTTTCTGGGAACTTGAGGCTTCTGAACACAAAGAACAACAAAGTAGCTCAGCCTCAGTCCGAGGAATTTCTTTCCTACAATTGTCTGATTCTTTTAGAACAAAGACCAACAAATCGTGTGATCCTAAACAGGCCTGCGTTTCCACCTCTACAAAACGAGGGAAATTGATCAGACGACCTGCAAGATACCTCCTAAGTCTTAAATTTTACCATTCTATTACTTTTCCCACTCTGAATAAGATTAGAAGGAACAGGGTCAAAATGCAACAGGAAGCAATGATTTAATCGAACAGACACTCGTTGGTCGTCTATTATTGGCTTAGGTTCTGTGCTAGCTCTAGAGTCGGGCATATGTGGGACATGGTGTCTGCTCACAGCCCAGGAAAGAAGGTGCATGTGAAAGCAAACAACTTTAACAAAGGACTACATGCAGGAATAAGAATTCAAGTGCAAGAGTGGCGGGAGACGAGAACTGACCAAAAAGGCAGGGGTTATAACATGACGGCAATGGCCCTTGAATTTTCAGCAAGGAAAACGTGTGATCAGAGTTGAGCTTAAACAAGTAACAGTCCAAGGTGTACAGAGGAAATTGTGATGAGCCAGCTAGACATTCATTTATTTATTCAGACACTTCTTGAGTACCCACTGTGTTAGATAAGGAAAAACTTCTTGCCCTGATTTTACGGATGAGACGTGGAAAATGTATTATATTTAACTTTTTTTTTTAAGGAAGGGAAACGGTGTCTGCCCAGGCTCTCTAAAGGGGCAAGAATAAAGGAGTCTTCCAGTTTTTTTTCCTGCCCAATGGTTTTGTTACATCATATTCCCTTTCCTTCAGGATAATAAACCAGCTGTTTAAAGTTAAATAGACCGAATGGGATTAACTCATCCAGGTGCTTATTGAGAACCGACTATTTCCACACCAGTGAGTTAGGCACAGTGGGAGGGAAACTGGTAAGTCTGGAAGGAAAGTGGGGGGTGCAAGTGTGTCTGGGGGATGGTGAATAAACTAATCTGACTGGAGTAGACGGAGGCAGAGAGAGGAGGTGTCAGACTGGAGACAGCTGACAGGTTAATTTCAGGCTAGGGAGAATAATTCTATCATACAGGCAATGGCAAAGTTTGAAAGTTGAGTTGAAAGTTTGGCTTGTTAACATCGCAAAGTCCCACCTGCGGCAGCATGAGCTGGCCCTGCTTTTTCTATGCTGCGGTACAAACACCGTCAGCGTGCGATCTTGTGCCTCCTTTAGCAGGAAATCTTCTCAGAGGGCTTCTCCAAGCCTCTCACTTCACATAGACTGTTGAACTTAATTCTCCCAGGAGAGGGCAGTCTAAACCCACAGATTCTAACCTTGGCGACCACCCCTCCTAGTTCTTAAACTTAATTTCAGCCACTAATTTTTAAAGGGATGCTTTTTACCCCCTACTCACCAGATTCACCTGTCTTTGAAAATCACCATCAGTTCTGTATCAGAGCTTGGAAAAGTTGTGGCGCATGAAAGTTCTTGCAGGTGCCACACCTTCTTGCCCACTCAGAGGCCCCATTTGTTACCTGGACCCTGACACGGTATTCTTCCAGATGGCAAGCCCTGGCTTAAATGGTTGCACCCTGGAGTGGTAACTATGTTTTCATTGGGACTTGGGGGCACCTACTTGGATGGTGAGGTCTTGTCTTCCTCATCCTGAGAGTCCTGCGTATCTAGCACAGGAATAGTTGTGAGTTGAATGTAATTGTATTGAAGAGCCAGAAAGCACATCTCCAATGGTGGAATTTTAGGCCAGTGGGAACGGTTTAATTTCGAGAGGCTTTCCCAGGGCTTCCCAAACCAATGCCAAATGTAGCTGGCTGCTCAGAGACCCAGTCGTCCATCGTCACTGTATAGAGTCTTTGCGAGTTGACACTTTACAAGGTACTGGGAAGATGCATGGTACTGAGAAGTTGGTTTGTTTTTTGTTTTTGTTCTTTTTAAAGATTGGCACCTGAGCTAACAACCATTGTGATTTTTTTTTAATCTGCTTTTTCTCCCCAAATCCCCCAGTACATATTTTAGTTGTGGGTCCTTCTAGTTGTGGCATGTGGGACGCCGCCTCAGCGTGGCCTGACGAGTGGTGCCATGTCTGCGCCCAGGATCCGAACCAGCGAAACCCTGGGCCGCTGAAGCAGAGCGCGTGAATTTAAGCACTCGGCCCCGGGGCCGGCCCCACCTTTTTCAATTTTAGCTTGAATTTTTTTTTTTTACAGATTAGCCCGAGTCCTGAGAGAACCCAGCACAGGTAAACAGACTCTATCTCCTTCTCCTCCCACTCATTTCAACCAGTTGCTCCCTGACTGGTAACCTCATTCTTGCTCTTACCATTGAAATCCGAAATTCTCAAGCCCTCCGTTGTCTAGCCTGGTCACTCTCTCTCTTCCTGTAAACTAAACTCAGGTCTTCCTCCACTCACTCATTCACCAAATATTTACTGAGTGCCAGCTTTGGATCAGGCAATGAATTAGGCCCAGAAATTCAAAGATAAACCCAACAGAGATTTCCTTGTCCTTACAGAACTTACCTCTAGTGCTGGGGTTCAGGGCAAGCTCCCCCAAGACGCACCACTTTGGTATGCTGATTATTTCGAGCTGAAGACAATAAATGCTCAGAAGACTCAGGAAGAACATTTGACCTTCTCCTAAGCTGCCTAAAAGAATTTAATATAGGGGCTGGCCCCGTGGCTGAGTGGTTAAGTTTGCGGGCTCCGCTTCAGGCAGCCCAGTGTTTCATTGTTTTGAATCCCGGGCGCGGACGTGGCATTGCTCATTGAACCATGCTGAGGTGGCATCCCACATGCCACAACTAGAAGGACCCACAACGAGAATATACAACTATGTACCGGGGGGCTGTGTACCGGGGGGCTGTGGGGAGAAAAAGGAAAAAAAGTAAAATCTTTAAAAAGAAAAAAGAATTTAATATAGAAGGCCTGTTCCAGGAAGGAGCTGACATCATAAGCTAGCTATCATATAACGTAAGACAAGTGTGATAGAAAGGCACCAAGCAGCCCATTTTGGGCCCAGCGAAACTTGTTTAACAAACATTTGCATTTCCAACTCCATGTGAGCTGCCTTCCTCCCCTCTGAAATCCCAAACCACTACCCCCAACAACCCCCTTTGCCTTTAGCTGAAGATGATACTTACGGTAGCAGCTTTGGCCAGATGGCCAAGTTGCTCAGTCTTCCTGGGTTTCTCGCAGGTATACGTGTTATTAAACTTTGTCTGATTTTCTCCTGCTAACCTGCCTTTTTAATTATCTGACCAGCCGTAAGCACCTCAGGGAGACGCGGGGAGGAATTCTCCCTCTTCCCCTATATTGGTTACCCTCCTCTTCCGTCCCCTCCCCAATTCTGAAAAAAGCAAACCAGCCTTACAACACAGTGAGGAGTGTTACAACTGAGGCAGCTGTCAGGTGTGTCTAGACGTGCTAAGGAGCAGCTCTGGGGGAGCCTCCTGGAAGACTAGTTGTGGGGTGTACTAGTTTGCTATTGCTGCTGTAACAAATTGCCACAAGCTCACTGTCTTACGGTTCTGTAGGTCAGAAGCCCAGCATCGGTCCCACGGGCTAAAATCGAGGTGTCAGCAGGGCTGTGTTCCTTTCTGGAGGCTCGAGGGCAGACCTGCCTCCTTTTCTGGTTTCTAGAAGCGATTCATATTCCTTGCCTCTGGGCCTCCATCCTCCAGCTTTAAAGCCAGCGATGTTGTATCCCTTTTGCCATTCTTCCACCATCACCTCTCCCTCCGGCTTCAGCTCAGAAGGGTGTTCTGCCTTTAAGGACCCATATGATTAGATTCGGCTCATTTGGATAATCCAGGATCATCTCCCCATCTCAAGGGCCTTAACTTAATTATATATCCACAATACTTTTGCCACAACAAGACAACATATTCACAGGTTCCAGGGGTTGGGAAGCAGACATTTCCTCCCTTGGGAAGCCATCGTTCTGTGTACCACATAGAAAGGCAGCCACGGGGCTGGCCCCGTGGCCAAGTGGTTAAGTTCGTGCGCTCCGCTGCAGGCGGCCCAGTGTTTCATTGGTTCGAATCCTGGGCGTGGACATGGCGCTGCTCATCAAACCACGCTGAGGCAGCGTCCCACATGCCACAACTAGAAGGACCCACAACGAAGAACATACAACTATGTACCGGGGGGCTTTGGGGAGAAAAAGGAAAAAAACAAAATCTTAAAAAAAAAAAAAGGCAGCCACATAAAGGGAAGGGCATAGAGGTGGGAGCTGGGGGCGGGAGGCCCTTTACAGGCAGTGGGGAAAGCTTATAGAAAGGCCCCCAGGGGGGAAGAGCGTGTATTCTAGGAATCGCAGGGAGTCCAGCAAGACCAAAGCATGGAGTTTTCATTGGAATGTGGAGGGAGTTACTCATTTGACCCACATTTATTGAAGGCCTACTCCATGGCAGGCGCTCTTCTGAGGACACAAGGATAGCAAGACAAGGTCCCTGTCCCCTGAGGCTAGAGTAGAAAGCAAGGGCCAGACTGAGAGAGGTCTTGTAGACTTTCTTAATGAGTTTGAACTTTAAGAGCTGTATGGAGCCAACCATTCATTCATTTGACAAAATTTTATTGAGCGCATGCCGTGTGCCAGGCACTGTTCTAGGCTCTGGGAATACAGAAGTTTAAAAACCAAAATAATGGGGCTGGCCAGGTGGCACAGTGGTTAAGTTCCCACATTCTGCTTCTCGGCAGCCCAGGGTTCGCTGGTTCAGATCCCGAGTGCAGACATGGCACTGCTTGGCAAAAGCCATGATGTGGTAGGCGTCCCACGTATAAAATAGAGAAAGATGGGCATGGATGTTAGCTCAGCACCAGTCTTCCTCAGCAAAAAGAGGAAGATTGGCAGTCGTTAGCTCAGGGCTAATATTCCTCAAAAATAAAAGCCAAAGTAAAAAATCCCTGCTCTCAAGCCCACTGGCAAAGTGGTTAAGTTCATGTGCTCTGCTTCAGTGGCCTGGGGTTCACCAGTTTGGATCCTGGGCACGGACCTACACACTACTCATCAAGCCATGCTGTGGAGGCATCCCACATACAAAATAGAGGAAGATTGTCATGGATGTTAGCTCAGGGCCACTCTTCCTCAAACAAAAAAAAAAAAGAGGAAGACTGACAACAGGTGTTGGCTCAGAGCCAATCTTCCTCACCAAAAAACAAACAAAAAAAATCCCTCTTCTCATGGAGTTTACATGCTGGCCAATTTTAAGCAAGGGAAGCAGACGTTTGCTTTGGAAAGAACACTCTGGCCAGGGGAGCAAGGGGACGGGTAGCCCGGTGCCTTGGGTCTGCTATCTTCCAGACTCACAGCCTTGCTCAGGCTTCACAGCCCTCCTTGGGCACCACCTCTTTAGTCGGGAGCCCTCTTCCCCTTTATCCTTCAACTGCACCCGTCCTGCACCCCCAACCTGATTAACCTTCTACACCTGGGCTTCCATTGTTGCCCCTACGTGTGAGAACATCCGATCCCAGCTGGATCCTCGACTGTGCTACATTTCCATTTCTCTAAGAAGCCACCACTCTCATTTCTTCCAGTGGATACTTTAAGCTTAACCATTTTCCGTAAGTCCTCAACCCCATCTTGACCCCTTCTCTCTCAAGAGATCGCTTAGAGACTGTCAGGTACCAACCAGTTCTCTCAACTTCTAACCTCTAGGTTACCAATCTACAAAAGCATCTGCTTGCGTGCCCTTCCTCTCAAAGACATCCCAGCCAACCCCAGCCCCATATGCCTGGATCCACCTCTCGGGGACATTTTCTTTAACCCTCTCTCTCTCCTTGGTCTTCCCCCTCAGCATATGAGCATGTTTAAGCCTTGCCGTCTGAAAAAGAAAAAATCTAACAACATTCTTCCCCTTGATCCTGCCTTCCCCCAATCCACTGCCTTATATTTCTCTTTCCCATTAATTGCCAAACTTCTAGAAAGAGAGGTCTACAGTCATGTGTCTCTTTTACTCCTTAGCCCACTAGAGCCTAGTTTACCCATGACTGTTCTCACACCATGGATACCGGAGACTTTCTCTCTTTTTTTGAGGAAGATTAGCCCTGAGCTAACATCGGCCGCCAATCCTCCTCTTTTTGCTGAGGAAGACTGGCCCTGAGCTAACATCCGTGCCCGTCTTCCTCTACTTTACATGTGGGACGCCTGCCACAGCATGGCTTGATAAGTGGGGCCATGTCCGCATCCGGGATCCAAACTGGCAAGCGCCAGGCCACCAAAGCAGAATGTGCACACTTAACTGCTGCCCCACCAGGCCGGCCCCCCAGGGACTTTCTTGTCAATCCAAAGGACACGTTCAGCCCTGCCTTCCTGGATGTCCGTGCTACACTTGTGTTAGCCCAATACCCTTTCCCAACACTCTCTCCCACCCTCCTTTCGGACACTCTATGGTTTCAGTTTTTCTATCAGTTTGGTTGTTTCCTCTGGATTTCTTTGGCTGGCCTCTTCTTTCCTCTATACGCCCATACATGCACATAACTTCATTGACCACCTATAACCTGAAGGGTCTAAAATTGATGTCATTCGTCCATACCTCTACTTTGCGTTTAGTTTCATAAATCCACTGTCTACTAAACATCCTCACCACAGCCACTTCAAACCCAACATGTCCAAAATGAAGCTCATGGTTGCTCCCCGAACACCTGAGGCCTGTTTTACTTACTATTGTCCCTCAATTATGAATGGCACCACCTGCCACTGATTCTGAAGGCATCAAGTGGGCAGCAATTCTAGATCCCTCTCCCTTCCCAATTCTTTGCATTCAATACATTAGCAAACATTATCCATCTGACTCCTGAACCACCTCTCGGATCTGTCCTTTCCTTTTCACGCCCACTGCCCAGCCCTGGCCCAGTGTGGAGAGCCCCTATCTTGCCCTCCGGATGTCGCCTTGGCCTCCTTGTTGAGCTCCCAGCCTGTACTCCTAGGCTGTATTAGCTCCTGGCAGGAAGCAAATGGCGCACTCCAATTAGAGGATTAATTTGAGAAAAGTTTAAAAAAATAAAGTGACAATTTAGAAAGGGTTGGCAGGGTATAGGAAAACCAGAAGGAATGGTGTGCAATACACTGGGGCCAGTAGGAAAGTGAGTTTCCACCCCCAAGGCCTGAAAAGTCAAAGGAAGAGAGTGGTTATCTGAATTAAAAGAGAAGGAGAGGGGCCAGCCTGGTGGCACAGCTGTTAAGTTCTCACGTTCTGCTTCGGCGGCCAAGGGTACACCAGTTCGGATCCCGGGTGCGGGCGGACATGGCTCCACTTATCAAGCCATGCTGTGGCAGGCGTCCCACATGTAAAGTAGAGGAGGATGGGTGGCAGATGTTAGCTCAGGGCTAATCTTCCCCCCTGCCAGAAAAAAAAAAAAAGGAGGAGAGAGAGAGAGGGATAGGGAACCAGCTGGAGGGAGCTGTCATCTCTGGTTGAGGGTGGCAGCCAGCCCACAGTGACCCCAAAGAGAGGGATCCTGAGGAATAATATCCAGACCTCCTTCCTCCCAATTTCCTGCCATGGCTCCCCATTGGCCAACCCCTACTAGGAAGCCAGAGGGCGGAAAATGGATCTGGAGGGGCAAGTGGAAGCTGTGCAGTGATCTTCAAACCCTTCTATGTAATATGCCAGAAAGTGTTTTCTGATCACATCACTCCCAGCTCCTCTTGTCTACCCCCGGGGGTTTACTTTCACCAACAGGACAAAATCTAAACTTTTTTGGCATGCCCTGGTTTCTCTTATAACACAAATTTTTCTCCCTACCAAGATGCACTTTATAGCCTTTGACATGATCCTCAATCCAGGGACCCAGGCCTGCTCCTGTAAGCTCTGCAGGCCAGGCTTGTCACTCCAGCAAGACTGAACAACTACGGCCCTGTGCTCTCCTGTTCTCTCAGGCTTCTGAGTTCAGCCTGATGACAGGCACAGAGTAAGCTGTCATACACATTTGTATCGTGAACAAGGTGGTGAATGAGTGAGTGAAGGATGCACGCTTTCACCCGCTGTGGCTCTGGAGGGTCAGGAATAGGACCATCTATACATTATGATATATGATGTACATTACGATATATGAGCAAGTTGTCCACAGTTATCAAAATGATTCACTTATATTCTCTCATTTGATTCTCACACAGCCCTGAGTGGTAAGTGAAGCTGATGTTATTACAGATGCTGAGAGGGTGAAGTGGACTACCCAAGGTCACATTGCCAGGGCAGAGAGAAGAAACAAACCTCTGTCCTCCCTCTCACCGCGTCTCCTCCCACTGTCTTACCAGGGTTGCCTACAGTTAAGGGTCCCTTGTATTTATCCAGATTTCGTTTAATATGAGAACAAAAGTATATCCCGAGAAATCTTACTGAACTGTGAACTCGCTTTTTCTATTGCTTTCTCCCCTACGTAGCACTTCCTCTGGTTATTCAAGTTGCCTTCCCAATAATAAATAGTAATCATCTTACTGAGCGTCTTTTCCAATTCCACAGTTCTATGAATCTAAGAACTCTGTTCTGGGTTGTTGCAGAGTTTCATAGTAATGAAGAAATTTTAAAAAGGCCTTTATCATTTAAAAAGGCCTTTCTGACACTTGTGTCTTTTTTTTTTTTTTTTAACTCTAGTAAACCCAAAACAGACTGGAATAGTGGCATTTTAACAAAGATTTCCTCTACACCAGGAAAGGAGAAGGTTGGCAGATGTTTCCACGGGAGCCCTGGCTGGGGGTCCTGAGCATCTGAGGGCAGCTGGGAGTCTTGAGACCCTGGATACCTGAAGGGGACTGCGGAGAAGGGGGGCTGAGAACCAGGTGCTGATCTTCAGTCAGTCAGGAAAAACAGACGGAGGGCCCCGGGGGAGGACAAGGTTCACGTACTCTGAGATCAGAGATCATGGCTATTATGTAAACCAAATGCAAATGAGGAGCTGGGCAACTCTGGGTTTCTTTTGGGTGGAGCTTGCAGGAAAAATTCTCCTGGAGAACACTGCTCAAAGAAAGGTACTTAGAGTCAAAATTTTAAATATACTGTATGAAAGAGGAGTTTTTTTCCTTGCCTTACATGGGTTGGAAGACCCTCTACCTCCCCTTCCCCTCAGGTTGTCGATTGCTATTCTCTGGGGCTCAGGTCAGACGAAAAAAGGAGGCTGAGCACGCCAAGACAGCCCCCCACCCCCCACCTCCGCCCTCAAGGAAGGGGCTCTTTCCGGCACCGTAATCGTAGCGAAGGGGGAAATTCCTCAGACTGATAACTGGACCTCAAAACTGTCATTTCCAGCCGGATGATTTAGCATTCATCTGACAGAGCAGGCAAAAGTAACGACCATCTGCAAAACCCCTCACCCAAGTGGGAAGTGGAAACCTTGCCTCTTGGGTTCCAAAGCACAACTTGCCGCCCGCGCGTTGCTCTTCCCCCGTGCACTGGCGGGAGGGCCGGGAGCGAGGGTGGCGAAGGAGGGGAGAGGGGAGGGAAGATAGGGAGGGAG
>NC_060279.1:1065703-1081251 GCF_021613505.1 Equus quagga | reverse complement strand
GGCCGAGTCGGCGTGCGGCTGCGGCGGCCGGCGCCGCCTGTCCGGGCGGGTCTGCGGGCGGCGGCGGCGCCGTGCAGTGCGCCGGGTCTCCGGGAGATGGCTTCTCCGCGCTCGCCCGCGGCTCCCGCTATTGTCTCGCCCGGGGTTGCCTGACTGCGGGCTCGCGCACGCTCCCGGCCGCGAGGACTTTCCCCTCCGAGCAGGTCCTTGCGCCCTGCCTGCGCCCCGCGGCCCCGGGACCCCGGGCCGGCGCTCGCCGCGTGGAGCCGGAGAGGGAGCGGCGCCGGAGGAGGCGTGCGCGGCTGCTCGCCCGGGTGCCGGTGCCGCCTGGAGCCGCGGAGCGAGCAGCCCTCGTCGCCGAGCACGCGACACGTCGGGTCCAGCAGGGAAGCCCGCGGGGAGCACAGGTAGGACGCGCGCCGAGCCGAGGGCGGCCGCCCGGGGTCTGCAGATTGCCCTCCGAGGGGAGGGGCACTGGGCCGGGGCTGTCCCTCCAACATGGCAACAGCCGAGGTGCGACAATGGAAGGAGCCGAGGGTCCCTGGCGGGCCGAGCCGCGCACGCCGTGGATGGGGAGCTTCGGCCCGCAGCGCCGAGTAGGCTGTCCATCCCCACTGCCGCCCCGCTCGAGCAGTCTCGGGCCCCCGGCACCCGTTTCCCACCCCTTTTCCTCTAAACACACTTCCTGGCTCCCAGCTGCAGGGCGATCTGAACCAACCAATGGTTTGAGGGTTGGTTTGTTTGTTTAAGATGAGAAATAAGAAGCAAAACCTCCCGTGGAGTGGAGGTGTGGGGGTGGTGCTTTCTCTTGCAGTGGGGGAAAAGTCAGCAACTAGCCTGGGAAATATATACGCTTTGTAGCCGGACGGATGGTAGACTTGGCTTCTCCCTTATAAGGACACTGCAGCAGAAGGAGAAGGCTTGGGAGAGGGACCCTCAGGCCAGGGCTCTCAGGGGACGCGCCGCTCTCCTTGCCTCTACTTGTCTCTCATTTTCAGCTCCCGACAGCGGTGGCTTTGATGTTGGGGAGCAATCGCAGCAGCAGGAAGCCCCGGGGAGGCTGCCAAGCTGGGGTGGAGTGGGGTAGGGCGAGGAGCCCAGGGGCTTGGCAGGCTCCTGGACTGTGCGAAGAGGTTACCAAATGTATGAGGTTAGTTAGTGCACACACCCTAGTTAGCTGAGGTGTCTGTGTGTGTACATATGCGTGTGAAGAATCAGCTCTGGCTCCTTCAGGCCAACCTTCTCTCCCTCCGTCTCCACCCCCTTTTGGTGTCTTTGTGGCTTCCATGCTCCAGTCCCACCAGCCAGGCCTGCGATGGAATCTATTGTCTCCGGCTGCCCTGATGTTTTTTCTCAGTTCTCTTGGAGAATTTTGTGCCCTGGGCTGGCTGGTCCCAGCATGGGACCAGATTCTTCAGGACACAGCTACCGGGCTCCCAGAGGCAGGGCAACACAGCTCCTCCTCCTCTGTCTGAGCTAAACTACCTGACTGTGGGACGTGGCCAAGCAGATGTAAGCAGTTTGCGCTGAATTCCAACCCTGTATCAGTCGCAGCGTGAGCGCTTACTCCATTGCTGCGCTGGGCCTTGGAAAGGTATTGGAGGAGAAATGTCCCAGGGCTGGCAGACCTGACCCCTGCTGCTCCTCCGTCCCCTACTCCAGCTGTGGATCCAGAGCAGAGAGGCACTAAGGCTTCGGGATTGCAGCTCCTCCAGAGCCTGGCGGGCCCATCTGGGATTGTGTCCATGGAAAAATTAAGTCGAGGCACATTTTATAGCTCTGCCTGGCAGCCAGCGTCTGAGGAGATGGTGGCTCTGAGCCGGAGCCCTGGACTGAGGCTGTGGCTGCTTCTCCTTTGGCCTTTGGGTGAGCCCAAGGTCTGATTTCCATGGCTCTGAATTTACTGCTGAGTGTGCACAGCGTGTGTGTCTAAATCTAATCAAGCTTTCCGCCCTGGCCGGAAGGGAGCGTGTCCATTTCCCTCTCCCAGCAGTGTGGGGGGCCAGGCAAGCTCAGTTTATCCAGGGCCTCTGGCTTTTCCCTGGGGTGCACCTCTGGGACTCCCCTGCGGCCTGGCGTGCCTGTGGTCTCTGCTGTGGCCCAGTGGCGCTGGGGCAGAAACTCCACGGTTCCCTCTCTGGGGCGCCCTCACCCCATCTGGGCCTGGCACTTTGCATACAGGCTTCTCTTGTCTGTGGTCCTTCAGCCTGGACACTGCTGCTGGGGCCAGCAGGGAGAAAAATGGGGATCTCTGTTCCCTTTGGGGTTTGTAACTTGCCCTAAACTTCAGGCTCCCTGTACTCCCAGGACGTGAACTGAGACACGGTGATGTGGTGTAGTAGAGAAAATAGGGTGCTTCAGTGTCCAGAGGCCTGGCTTTAGTCCTCATGTGACTTTCTTCCTAGCTGTGTGCACCTGTCTGAGACTTAGTTTGCATATCTGTAAACTGGGGAAAAAAATAATACCCTTAGCTCACAGGATTGTTTTAAGAATGAAATACCCTGCTTACTGTGAACTGAATAAAATCATGTATGCAAAAGTACTCTGAAAACTGCAGAGTACTGTACAAATGTTGGTTATTCATCCTGAGTTTAGCCTCTGGTGATAAGGGAGGGAGAGCTGGCAGGCATGAGGGAGGGTGGGAGGAAAGGGATATGGAATAGAGAATGTTCCAGAACCTTTCCTTTGTGGTGAAGGGAAGAGTGATGTGACAATACCAAGGTAACTATTCCTTGGGTATTTCTTTTTTAAAAGGGTTGAAAGGATGGGAAATGGGAGAGAAGAAAAGGCTGCTTAGTGGTATTTGTAGAGAATTGAGGAGGCAACCCCCCCCCCCCCCCCCCAGGCTGGCTCTTGTCTGTAGACAGGGTAGTGCTGCGCTGGCTAATAATACAATGGCCAGCACTTACTGATGTCAGCCAGCAGGGAAATGACAGAGGAGGGGGTTGAAGCGGCGGTCTCCCTCCAGATCCTATGCTCACAGCCTTGATGCCACTGTCAGGGAGTTAGTGGGTCTTGGGAGAACAGAAAGGGACAGCAGAGTTGCACAATTCATTCATACTGGATTCCTTGACTTGAATGCCCATGCTATGTCACCAGACTGGGACATCCTTAGATAATAAACTTATTAAGGACAGGGGCCCCGGAGGACACATTTCCTCCAGCCAGCCCAGTGCAGCAGCACCTCCTTAATTCCCAGTCCTGTGAGGTCACGTGTGTGAATTCCTTGGGCTCCTGCCTCACTGATCTTTCTCTGCTTTCTCATTCAGTCCCTACCTTCAGGGTAAGGGGAAGACTGGGAATAATCAAATTAAGTAATTTTGCCACCTTCTGGGCAACTGTAATAAGAGGTTTGGGACTTGGGGGATCCTGGGAAAATTGAGGCAAATCTTTTGTTTTGGTATTTCCGTATCTGCTTTATTTTGTGTCTGTTTTATAAAGTGAAAAGAGACTATTCTTGCATTTCCTGTGATCACATAAAGCGTTAGAACTGGAAAGGACCTTGGCAATCATTTCCCTGAGAAGAAATGACTCCCAAGGAGTCATTTGTATTTGTCACATATTGCTTGGTGACTGGCAGTGCTGGAACTTTACACTGGGCTATGACAGATGAAAGGACCTATGGTTCGCACTTTAGAATCAGTGTGGACCCCATCAGGGGCTTCATTTTTAGGCAGTTCTCTTCTCTCAGAACACTGATGATGGAATTCACTCACCACTAATCTCCTTGCTGGTTAAAAAGATTAAGGATACAAAAGACAGAGGCCCTCAAGGTATGGGGAAGGACCAGGAGAGAGGTTCTCAGTGGTCGTGAGGCAGAATGTAGAGCCTCTGGCTGAAGGGATCCTCAGCAGTTCACTCCTTACCCTCCCCTAGCACTTCCTGTAGAAAGTCTCACTCAGCAGAGGCTCCCTGGTATTTCAAAGAAAAGCCAAAGATCATTTGCCTCTTTAGAAACTGGTTACCCTTCCACCTTAACTTCCTCACTCCTGCCTCTTTCCTTCTTGAAAACATTGTTCAGCTCCCTACTTCCTGGGCTGTGCTCTCTGGGCCCTAGCCACTCATCGTGGGACTAACCTCCTGGCAGAGGTTTCTTTTCTTCTCGGCAGTTCTTCCTACTACGCTTTGTGCCTCCTAAGTCTCTGCCTCCGTGGGTCCTGTCCTAGATGTTAGATCTGCCCCGTCTCCTCACGCTGTATCCTCCCCACAGTGGAGGTGGGTGCCAGGCAGGAGAACTACTCCACACATGTGGCCGGTTCCCGGGCCCACCAGGAATAAGCTGTCCTGGAGGCATCCTCTCCAGTTCCCGGGCCCACCAGGAATAAGCTGTCCTGGAGGCATCCTCTCCAGCTAAGTCCTGTCTTTCTATCCTAATCTAGTTGGTACCCTTGGCAGCAAACCAGAACGCATAAGGGTGAGGGAAAAATAGAGAACTAAGGAAATTCCATTTTGAGGAAATGCCTTTTGCCTTGCTAGGTAGGAGAAATAGATGTGAGAGCTCTTCTTGTCTCAGGTCTCAGACTAACCACAACCCTTCCTCTACTGAGGCATCTCAGGGCCCTGCTTTCTGAAGCCGAGTGTCAGTCACGTCCCTGACCTAATGTACTGTTGCTGTTGCGTCTTCCAAGGGGTAAAGGAGGTTAAAGTGCCCAGGGGCACCAGTAGAGGGCATTTAATTCTGACTGAGAAAGGAGAGATTGTTTGCAAATTGGATATTATGGGAAGCTAGGAGAAAGCAACTATATTTTCCCAAAAACGTTATAGCTGAGGATGTCAGATTTCCACTCGAGACTTCAGGAAGGCAGGTTTCCCTTTTTTTAACTAAGAGAAGAGGTAGAGACAGCTTCCTGACACGAGACTTGGGCCGGCAGATTCTCTGAAGTGCACTCTGACTCTGCTGTTGCAGGTGATCCCAACAAGGGAGGCAAAGAGGAGCAAAAGTTTGGGTACTGAGCGAGGCAAGGGCGCGTGGTGAAGGAGGGCCCTGGCGCTGAGCGTCTGTCTGCTAGTAGCTTTTCAGACATGGTTGTAATTTCCCCTCCCCCCAACTCTGAAGGACGCAGATGCCGATGGAATTGTCTCTTTCCTTTTTACATTTGGGAGAGCTGAGGTTTAGATTCAAACTGAGATTAAGAAACATGCCTAAGATTGTACAACTAATTAGAGAAAAGCCAAAGCCTGCATCCGAGAAGGATACTTCCAGAACTGATGCTCCTGCTGTCCTGTGCTGAGAAAAGATGTCAGCGAGGCCCACCTGAGTTCTGAATGAGGTGGGGCTTCCCCACGAGCCAGATGACAATAGAAAGGGTTCTTCTTCAAGTCATCTGTGGAAAAAGATATGATCTCAAAGGGATATAAGCCTGTCAGATAATGTTTGAAAACAGCTCACTCATTCATTCGTTCACTCACTCATTCAGCAGATGTTTTGACTGCTTTCTCATGACTTTAGGTACCTTCACTGACTGGGACAGACAGCACTGCTGAGCGGGGGATCCAAACCAGTAAGCAGGCTGTGGTGGGGGATGTAGGCATGCTTTGAGATCTCCTAAGTGGGACATTTGAGGTGGTCAGACTTCCTGAAGAAATGAAATGTTAGCTGAGATCTGAATAGTGAACAGGAATTGGGGGTGGGGGGTGGGGAATGAGGCGAGTGGTAAAAGAGGTGAGCTGGAAGTGGTTTGATCTGGCCAGAGCCGTTGACTGCGTTTGCATTTTCTGTTTTATTCAGCGGTTCGTTCACCGTTCTGCACCAAATGTTCACCGGGTGCCTGACGCCCTCAGCGTGTGGTGGTGAATAAGACAGACAAAATCCTGTCCTTCTGGAGTTTATGTTCTGGGAGAACTTAGTTCACTAAGAATGCATTAAACCAAGCTTCTTGGTTTAGAGTCGGGGGGTGTGCCAGAATAATTACCAGTATCAGCTTGAACATTCGGTAAAATGCCACGGGCCTGGCTCTCCAGGGCAGGATGGGAAAAAGGCTGGATTTTGGCCTCAAACAAGTTTGACTTTAACTCTTGATTCTATCACATACTAGTTGTGTGGTGGCCTATCATAAAATAAGGATAGCAATACTCACCTTTAAGAACTGTTGTGAGGATTAAGCAGGACAAAACCTGGCACACATAGTGGGGGCGGGGCCTGTTCCTCCCGTCGATTGATTTCTGTGATGCTCACGTTCCGTTAGCCTCCCCTCTGCTCCCCCTCCACCTCCCTTTCCTCCTTCCCTTCCACCAAAACAAAGTGTGACACCCTTGCTCCAGTCGTGGCAGTAGACATGTCCCTGGAGGGCCTGACTCCACAGACCTTGCTGTGGTGTCTGCGTGGCTGTGAGGGGATGTCAGCAAGGTGCCTTTGGAATGTTAGCTCCCAGATGCCTCCACGGTGGTCACACCCTGGCTGCCCTCATCCAGCCGCAAGCGTGTCAGTCGATCCCCGCTGAGAATGGCCTGACTCTGCTCCCTTGGTGGACCTGAGTGAGGGTCACGTGGTGGATGGGGCTGGTGGCATGTGAGCGTACCACACTGTGCCTGTGGGCAGCTGGTCCACCCCTCTGCTGAGTGTCCCCTTTGCTGAGTGTGGACTTGGGCTCCATCTTAAGGGGACCTCTGTCTCCCTTGGGACCTTCCTGTGCAAAGCGGGGTAGAGGAGACAGGAGAACGGCATTAGGGTGTGTATGGGGCAGTGCCAAAACTAGCTGACACGATTCCTTGCTCTCCTTCCCCACCCCCAGGTCACTTCCTTCTTCGAAAGTAAGTTGTCTTGTCCCCTCCATGCACAGGGATGCCAAATGGTTGTTTTAACACCGTCTAAGGCAAATGTGTTGTTCTCGTGCCCCAGATACCAGGGGCAGTCCACCACTTTAATTTGTCGTGTCACACACAGAGCAGAGTAGTGTTAGGAGACACTGAGAAGAAAAGAAGTAAGGATGTTTGGAGGGGTTGACCAGGGAAGATTTCTGAGGATCTTGAGTTGGAGTGGAAAGAGGAGAGAGAGAGACAGCACAAGGAAGAGAAGGGTGCCTCCGGCCGCATGCGTGGCTTTTGAGGCCCTGAGGGCCCAGTGGGACGGGGACATAGGGCATGGGGTCTACACCAGGCTGTATGTGTAGATGAGCGGGGCTGAGAGCACCTGAGCCTACCACTGGGACAAGTCTAGGGGGTGACCAGGCTGGCACAGGGGGTCCTGGCTGGGATCCGCTGGGATCTGGCACCAGCAGGACCACTGTCTGCCGCCCTCTTCCCAGTCCCCCCGTCTAGGTATCCCCTTCACTGTGGTTTGGGGTTTCTGGACGCTGAGAGGCTGTCTCAGGGGAGGGGGAGGTCTCATTTCTCAGTTCCCCCTTAGGGCCCTGCATCCCAAGTGGAGTTTCTCTTTTGACCTGGGTGAAATCCTTGGTCTCCCCCTAGGTCAGTGTCCTTGACTGACCTTGGAGTAGGATGTCCTTCCAGTCTGCCACCAGGAAGAGTGCAGTGGAACTGCATGGCTGCTGGGGAAGGCCTGGTGGTCGCCTAGGTCAGGCTGGGCAACGAAAGCCAGGACCAGGGATTGGAGAGGTCAGTGACCTAAGGCACAAGCTGCCTGATGGGCAGCACCGGGGAACTTGTGTTTTGGGGAGGGGCAAGAGATTCCTGGGCTCAGGAGCCAACACCAGGGGAGGCCATGGAGAGGCAAGGCCTGCCCCAGAGCTCCACCCCGCCCACCTTTCAATGGCTCATTCCTCCCTTACCGCTTCCATAACAGGTTGGCTTGGGCTCTCTTCTCCTCAGGCTCTGCTTTTAAATGTGAATGTCCCTAGGGGCTGGCCTGGGGGTTTGCCAGTTTGGATCCTGGGTGTGTACATGGCACCGCTTGGCACACCGTGCTGTGGTAGGTGTCCCACATATAAAGTGGAGGAAGATGGGCACAGATGTTAGCTCAGGGCCAGTCTTCCTCAGCGAAAAGAGGGGGATTGGCAGCAGTTAGTTCAGGGCTAATCTTCCTCAAAAAAAAAAAAAAAAGTGAATGTCCCTGGGAGGGGCTGACACCCTGGCCTCCAACACCCCGGTGTAAGTTAGGATCAAGTGTTTGGTGGTGTTTTGTTTGTGAGTGTTTTTTTTTTCTGGGCTGAAAGATGGGGGCTTCTTGAGAGCTGGTGCCCTTTTCTTTTCCTCCTCTGTCTGTGGAGACCCCAGGGCTTCTCCACTCTGCCCTGACTTAGGGAATAACTGGCCGCCCCTGAGACCTGCCCGAGGAGCTCTTCTGTCTGGAGTCTCCTTCCCTGGCATGCGCACTCCCTGGTCTCTGGCCTGGCCCGGCCCGGTGTGCTGGGGTGTGGACAGGGAAGGAGCGGCCTGCTTGGGAGGCCCGAGCTGCTCCCTGGAGCTGAGGGGTCCCGTTTTCCTTTCTCTTCCAGGGTCAACCTTCTGTCTACTTTTCTCAGACTTCTTCACCAGTGGCACTAAGATCACGACCTTGTGGCGTCTAGGTCAGCTTCCTCTCCTCTCCTGAGGGAGCTGATAAGGGAGTGAGTGAGCTGGAGGGCGTGGTGTGGGGGGTGTAGGTGAGTAGGGAACAGGATGTGGGTGCTTGTGTTGAGTGTGGGGGTTGTGGGATGTATGCGGGGTATGGAGGTGTGCACGTGGGGGGAGGGTATGGGGTGTGCGTGGAGTATGTGGGGTGCGTGTGGGGTGTGGAGAGGGGAGAGGGGAGGTGGAGGGGCTGCGGGGGTGGCGGGCTGTGTGCACAGGGAAGGAAGTGAAGGGGGTGGGGTAAACACGGAGTGTGGGGGTGCGTGGGGGAAGGTGTGTGGTGTGTGTCGTTTGTGCGGTCACCGTGACTTTGGGTCCCTGAGAACGACTGCAGTCTGTCAGGAATTTTCTTCATTGGAGGAGTTAGCACTAATTGAAGATATTCTCTATTATCTGACCCATGTCTGGATTGCTAGTTTAGGAAGTGTGGTGGCAGAGGGACAGTGGGCAGGGCTGTGGACAGTCGTGCAGAGCCTCTCTACCCTGAGGGAGGGGGGGAGCTTGCCCTGGGCATGGTGTGGGGGCTGGTCTTCAGCGCCTCTGCCTTTCGGGGATACCCTTCTCTGCTTGACTTCCTTTTGCCCTCCTCTGGGCCAAGCAGGTGGCTGTCAACTGTCAGCAGCCCGCTGCCCACACAGCCTGTCCCTGTCCGCTGGCTCCTGCCCCCAGACTTACAGGCAGTCGCCCCACCCTTCCCACAGATAGCACCACCACATGGGGGCTGCTGGCTCTGCCTTCTCTGCTCTAGGGGTAGGATCATCCTGGGGACCAGTTCCCCGGGTCCTTCTCCTCCTGGGGCTCAGGCATATCTGTGCCAAGTGTGTGCTTGTTGGGAAAGAGCACAAGGCTGGGCCCAAGATTGTGTCTGCATATCAGCACCATGTAGCCTCCCCGCGTTGGGTTCCCAGCTCTGCTGTGGCTCCAGGGTGAGACCCAGGGCAAAGTCGCTGACCCTTAGTGGGCCTCACTCTGCTCATCTCTAACGGACGGAGACACAGAGAAAAGAGAGAGAACCTTTCAGGCAACTAAAAAAGGTGCTATCAGAAAACAACCAAAGAATTTGTTCTAATTGAATGAATTGGAGACGCTTCCTAAACATCAAAGCCTCAGTCCCCAGCGGAGAGGTCCTTCATCTGGAGCGTGGTCCCACCGGCTTTACTCGGTGCCCTCTGGAGAGCGCAGCGGCTCTGCAGTTGCCCTGAGATCCATCCCCACCCCCTTGCCGTAGGGTTGGGCCACAATTTGAGTGCTCCTCCTGGCTCCTTGCAGACTGATGGTGAGCCCTGTCCTGCACCTAAGGACTTGGGGACTCAGGACCAGAGCAGTGGGCGGCTTGCTGCTGCCTCTTCTCTCTTCCCTTCACTGAGTTCTCCAGGCAGAGCGGAGCCTTCTTGGTGCGTTCTGACCTCACGTCAGTGCCAAGGTTGGATGGGAACAGCTGTCAACTGCTTTCTGGATTCTGCCTCATGGGCTGGCCTCCTCCAGGGCACTTTACAGCCCACACGGGAATCCTGGGGAACTGGATTCCAAAGGCGTGAGCTGGGCAAGCTGGACTGGAGGTGACAGATCACAGTCTGGGCCTTGCAGGAGCCCTCATTTTTTTGTTTGTTTGTTTGTGGTTTTTTTTGAGGAAGATTAGCCTGAGCTAACATCTGCTGCCAGTCCTCCTCTCTTTGCTGAGGAAGACTGGCCCTGAGTTAACATCCATGCCCATCTTCCTCTGCTTTATATGTGGGACGCCTACCACAGCACAGTGTGCCAAGTGGTACCATGTCCGCACCCAGGATCCGAACTGGCAAACCCCGGGCCGCCGAAGCGGAACATGCGAACCTAACTGCTGCGCCACCGGGCCGGCCCCAAGTCCTCAGTTTGAAGGAAGCAAATGGGACAGTGAAGCAAAACTGAGGAGGGGAGGCCCCAGAGAGGGCTGTGGTGTCCTCTCCCAGCACGCCACCTTCTCATATCCCCCTCCCGCAGGGCTCCCTTTGTGCTTCACGGCTGAGGCACCTTCACAGACTCAGGTTTCCTGGATGTTGCTGTTTAGAAATGTGGGGGTTGTTTTTCTGATATTCCTGGGTTGGTGTCAAAGTTGTGTGTAAAGAAGTTTCCTCAGGAGTCCCCTCAGCTGGAGCCCAAGGTTGGTGAGGGAAGGCCCTCCTGGGCTCCCCCGCCCACCTGTCCCACCGCCTTCCTCTGCCCTAATTCTTAACACCGGCTCAGAACTGGCTGGTCTGAACTGGAAGGGCTGGTTCTTGGGGCTGCAGTGGCTGAGGACAGAGGGGGAAACAGCAGGAAGTATGGACCAGACAGAGGAGATGTGGCTGCTCTGGCTCCTGCGATGGCTTCTGGGTTAGCGACCTCGCTTCCTTCTGTGCCAGGGGTTCCATTCAGCTGACTGCCAGCTCCTCGTCCCTGACCCTGCCGTATAAATTGCTGGCTCTAGGAAGGAATTTTTTTTAAAAGTTTTATTATCTTCCTTATATTTATTTGAATCAATTGAAAGTTAAATTTTTATTGAAGTATTAAGACAGTAAAATTCACCTATTTTAATGTGCACTGTTATGATTTTTGACAAATACAGTCGTGTAACCACTCCCACAATTAATTAGGAAGGAATGTTTTGAGAAGAGCTGTGAGCTGCCTCACCTCTCCCATCCCTGCCTTTCTTTCTGCTCAGATTCCCGAGTCTGCAGGGTGTGTGGTAGGACCTGGTCTCCAGGGATCCTGTGTGTGCGTGTGGGAACAGAACCAACTGCACAAATGCTTTCTGAGCTGGGACCCAGGGCTCCAGGGCTCTGAATGTAGACCCAGCTCAACCTAACCGTGTCACACAGCCTCCCAGCACCTGTCCCTCTGCCCTCCAGGGACCCAGAGAGCCTCTACCAACCCTTGCGTCCACTTTGGCCTCAAATTAGTGGAAAGTCCAGGGTAGGCCTGGGGAAGAGAGAGAGGGAAAGTAAGTTCCGGTGGGAGAGACGGAACCATGTGGCCACTTTAATTTGGCTAAGAGGACACTGGAGAGCGGCCGTGAGTGGGGAGAAGACGCAAGCAGAGATCTGTCTGCCCACGCCTGGAGCTCACTGAGAGCCGCCCTGACAGAGGAAAAGGATGTGATTCAGCGATGGGCCTGACATCAAGCTTGTAGAGCCATATCAGACCTCTAGGCTTTAGATAAGAAAGCAGGGGTCAGATACCTGTTTGAGGCAGGGAGCTGGCCTCCTTGACCTTCTAGATACACCTTCCTGCTGGAGGAGTGGGATTCTGGTGCAGGGCATGCTGATCTTCCCTTTCAAGGTGGAGCAGGGCAGCAGGTGTGTGGGGTGAGGTGTGGGGACGGGTTCCTGGCTGCAAAGCCAGTGGGATTTGGGGTGTGGATGAGTGTGGGTGTTGGGAGTGGATAGGGCAGGAATCTTCTCTGAAGAGAAAACTCTGGAAGCCAAAGTGATTAAGTCTTTATGGCCTCTAACCCCTTGAATCTGTCTGTCCTGAGGGGAGGTGCTAAAGGTCCCTTCCTAGGGCAGTCCTAGAACTGAGTCCTCTTCTCTTGGAAAAAACTGCTAGAAGGTAGGATGCCCAAGGCTGGGGCTTGAGACCCTCCGTGTTTTTTACCACCTTGCTGGATAGCTCTCCTTCCCCCCCCACCCCCCTGCCCCGCCCCTGAAGGTGGGCCAAGATGTGCAGTGCTTCCCTGCCTTGTGCCCCCAGGGGGGGATTGCATTATTTATGGATGTGTCTGTCACCTTTGCTAGATCGTAAGCTCTCTGGATGTCTGCCACGGTCACAAGAATACTTCTAGGTCTAGCCTGGCACCTGGCACGGAGCTGGTAGTCAACGCCCATTGGGACCCAATTCTGTGGCTGCCCCACATTCGTGGGGAGAAGACGACCCAGGCCCATTAGGCTGTCCCAGAAGAGCAGCCGTGACACAGCGCCCTCTAGCATGAGAGCAGGGAGCCCTCACCACTCGCAGCTGGTATGGGGGGGCCCCTGCGGCCCCTCCCCCTCTGGCACAGGGACTGAACTCCAGCTCACTGGAGGGAGTGCCCTCTCCTTTCTCTCCACCCTGTGACTCTGAACCATTGTGTGGCTCTGCCCTGACCCATTTCCTCCCCCGCCAGCCTCCAGCCATCTGTCGGCAGCTGCGTGGACTGAGTTTGGTGCCTGGTGCTCCCTAGACCCTGGCATCAACCTGCTTGGCCATAAACATGTCCTCTTTCTTCACCAGCTGACCACCTGGTGCTTTCTGGGGTCCCTTTCCGCACTTCCCTCTTGTCCTCCTGGGAGTTCTGAAACCCTAGTCTCTGGGATCAAACCTGGCTGCACATCTGAATTGCCTGAGGGGCTTTGGAACATTCAGAGTCCAGGGACTTACCCTACTGAATCAGACCTTTCGGGAGGGGCCAGGAATTTGTATACTTGGAAAACTTCACAGATGGCAATTGCTAACATTTGAATGTGGACTAATCTAATATATATTAGATATTAGATATTATTATAATATAACAGTCATTACTATTCTATAAAACATAATACAGGGGCTGGCCCTGTGGCCGAGTGGTTAAGTTCGCGCGCTCTGCTGCAGGCGGCCCAGTGTTTCATTGGTTCAAATCCTGGGCGCGGACATGGCACTGCTCATCAAACCACGCTGAGGCAGCGTCCCACATGCCACAACTAGAAGGACCCACAACAAGAATATACAACTACTTACTGGGGGGCTTTGGGGAGAAAAAGGAAAAAAATAAAATCTTTAAAAATAAATAAAATAAATAAATAAATCATTTAAAAAAACATAATACATATATAATGTAATATATAACACATATTAGATAATATTTTGTCAATATTAAATTTTGTAGGTGTGCTAATGGCATTGCATTTCTGTAGGAGGATGTCCTAGTGATGCAGGCTGAAGTATCTGGAGGTGAAGTATTTACCTCTTACTTTCGAATGGTTAAGCAGAGAAGGACAGAGTGCAGGTGCAGGGAAATGTTAGCCGTCAGTGCACTCCGGCGGTGAAAGGAGACTGGCTGAAATGACCTTTCACGACTTCCCTGTGCTCTCTGAGAGGTGGATACTAGAGGGGACACAGAGCCACCGAGGGGCACAGCTCCAGGGGCCACTGTTCACGTGGTTCTTTGTTGTGGTCGGGGGTGTCATTCACGTAGCAAACAATATGGCTGCTCCCTGGCACCCTGGAGTTGTGCGACACAATGGTTCTGGCCCCGGCCACCTCTTCCTGGATGGACTGCACAGACCCAGGCCCTCATCCACCCCAGCTCTCTCCTGGGACCTGGATGGCTGTTTGCTTTTGTACAGAATCCCTGGTAGCTCTCGAGGAATAGAGCAATTTCTAACTTGTCAACCCAGCAGAGGCTGGCAGAGAAGGAACTGAATTGGGGCAGGGGGGAGGCAGGAAACATGAGACTCTGATTCCTAAAATACTCTGTGAGCCGTCCCCCACTGCTCCCAGAAAGCGAAATTTGGGGCTTGAGTTCTTCGAGGGAAGCCTGCTCGCCGCAGCTGCAGGCTGTCGGGCCTGGGTGCCCCCGCCTTGCCTTCTCGCCTCTGGATTTCGTCTGCCTTGCTCTGCTCTTAACTTTCGCTTCACCTTCAGAGGTGGCTCTCCTGGTCCTGCAGGGGATGCTGCTTGTCCTGCCTCCTGACCGCAGATCCCTCAGCATCAGAGTGAGCGAGTGCTGAGTCCTTTGGCAGGAGCAGCTGCCAGGTGGCCCCCGGCATGAGATCTGTCAGCGGCTGGGCCTCCTTCCCTGCGTGGCTGACACACAGTCTGGTGGCGACCTGCCCGGGAGCCCTGGGGACGGTGGTCAGAGAGAGGTAGCTGGTTTTCTTTGCCTGAGTTCCAGTCTGCAAAGAGCCTTAGGAGTCGGGCCTGCCGGATCGCCCCTGGGCCTTTCCTTCCTGTCCTCCCGGGGCTGGGAGGCAGCCCTAGCCCTGGGATTCGACTTTGGAATCCTCGGTGAAGTCTGACTGGAGGGAATCAGTAGGTCAGAATCGAAGACTGCCGGAGCAGAAGGCGCTTTGCACGGTAGTCTTGTCCATGCGCCCACCTCCCTTGCACGTGCCAAACCTGGCCCGGTTAGCGAACCCCAGTCCTGTGTTTGAAGAACCCGAGGAAGGACACCGTCTGCATGCTGATCCCCCATCTCCGAGTCTGAAACTTCTCACCACCAGAAAGCTGTGCCCTTAAGCCCCAGTTCAAGTACATTTTTCTCAGCGGGAATGAGGTGAATTTGGAACTTGAAGAGCTTAGTGGGAGTGACAGATCCAGACACATTTAATTTTGAATAAGATATTTTAGGGGCTGGCCTGGTGGCATAGTGGTTAAGTTCACATGCTCCACTTTGGTGGCCCAGGGTTCACTGGTTCCAGTCCTGGGCCTGGACCTACACTGCTCATCAAGCCATGCGGAGGCAGCACCCCATGTGGAAGAGTTAGAAGGACCTACACCTAGGCCATACAACTATGTACTGGGGCTTTGGGGAGGAAAAAAAAGAGGAAGACTGGCAACAGATGTTAGCTCTGGGCCAATCTTCCTCACCAAAAAAAGAAAGAAAAGAAAAGAAATTTTCTTTAAAAAAATCAATAAAATAAAACGCCTGAATGCAACTTAGGAAAAAAGCCTTCAATTAAAAAAGAAAAGATATTTTAAGCCTATGTTTGAGATATATACAGGTTGCTATTGGGAGCGTAACGAAGGGGCCTTTAGTTCAACCTGGGGGTTCAGAGAGGCTTCCTGAAGAGAGCAGTGTCTGCACAAAGTCTGAGAGGGGCGAGTTGGAGTTGCAGGCAAGAGCGTCCGAAAGGGCATGCCCAGGAGAGGGGAGATGCTGAGGGAGATCACAGAGGCGTCGCCTGTGGTGATGGGTGGTTGGAGATGAGCGGGAGACGAGCCTGGATAAAGACAGGCCTCGGGAAGGGGTTGGGTAGGGAGCCATGAAGGCCTTACCCAGCCCCTGAGGCGATCAGGTTGACACTGTGGAGAGCCCGCTGGCCGCTCTGTGGGGAAGGCCTGGACGAGGG
>NC_060279.1:1029881-1065693 GCF_021613505.1 Equus quagga | reverse complement strand
CTCTGTGGGGAAGCCTGGACGAGGGCGCTGGGGGCCTGTGAGGAGGCTCTTGTAACAGCCCAAGAGAGCAAGCAAGAGGTCTAAGGCCTGGGTAGCGCCGCTGCAGTTAGGATAGAAGGACCAGATTTAGGGAGCATTGAAGAGGAAAAGGTGGCCAGCCTTGGTGGCTGGATATGGGGGTGAAAGGAAGGGGGAATCCAGGATGACTGCAGGGTTTCTAGCTTGGGGCCTGGGTGGTGTCGTTCACCTCAGTGGCGAGTGGGTTGGGGAGGAGAAGGTTGTGGGAATGAAAAAGGAAGGTGATAGTTCAGCTTTGGACATTTGGGGTTTGACATATGGGCGGGCGTAAACACAAGAGGGGAGAGACAGATTTGGCATCATCTGCGCGTGGGCCGTTAACGAGGAAATGGTCAGATGAGACTGCCCGGCGGGGTGTCGCGCTCCTGGTGGGCTGAGAGTGGGATCTGGAGCCAACACCAGCGTTTCAGGGGTGGACAAAGGAAGGGGAGGACAAGAGAAAATAGTGTCACGGAAGCTAGAGGGTAGAGGGTGTTGTGGAAGAAGTGAATGGTCTGTAGAGCCCAGGGCCGCGGCAATGTCCAGGCTGGCGGAGATGCCTGGAATTGGGTGGCCTGGCGTTGTGCTGGGGCAGTTGAGTGGGATGCAGATGGCAGAAGCCAGGTTATGGTGAGTTGAAGAGTAACTGGAAGGGAATTGGGAACCATGTCCTCTACTCTCCTGAAGCTCGGCTGGGAAGGGAGGAAGAACGGAGAGGTGTTAGCTGGAGGACAGAGGTGGGGGGAGGTGCTTAGGATGCAGGTGTTTCTTTTTAAGGGTAGTAGAAGCTTGAACATGTGTACGTGCTGAAGAGAGAGACTCAGTTAAGGAGAAGAGGTGGAGATGCAGGAGAGGGAGGCGAGACGTGTGCAGCATCATCCTGGAGGAGACCTCGTGGATGGGGCAGGAGCACTGAGCCTTGTGCCCAGCCTTCCCCTGAGACCAAAACAGGAAAGGAGGCTGCATGCAAGCGTGGATAAGGCGGTGGGGAAGAGAGGCAGGAAGTTGAGAGAGATTATTTCCAATGGCCTCAGTTTCCTCTCAGTGGTGCCTGGCTAAGGCAAATCTTCCTGCTCTGCTTATCCCCGCTCAGGGCTGGAAATACACAGTCCTTCTCTGGATTGCAAGGCTTAAGCTCAGTGCACCTTTGAGCGCTTGGCTAGTGTCTCCCATCTAAAGCGCTAGGACCTCCTTTTCCTGGGACCAGTTCCCCAGCTCCAGGCATCTAAATTCTGAGTATCTCCATCTGCTCATCCAAAACCTTTGAATTTCAAATAGCAAGACTCTCTAACCTTCTGTGGTCAAAACTAAGCTGTTGAAGGATGGAGAAACTCAACTGGCAGAGAAATCAGCAGAGAGCTGTTTCGTATGCCCTAAGGCTAGGCTTGGCTATTCGATCTTTGGGAAATACTTCCTAAGATTCCCTGAGCCAGCCCTGGCCCTTCAGGCCGGGGTTCTGCACCTGTGCCTGACAGATGCCCCAGGGTCCCAGGAGGGCATATCAGCTGAATGGATGCCCTTGTCCTAACTCATTGTGGATCTGATTGAATTTGCCACCCAAGAATCTATCTGAACCTTTTTCCTATTGATGTTTTCAACTTGCTAATCAGGAGGATTTACACACTTCGTATGTTTGTTGAGTAAGGCAGTACAAGCGAATGAACAATTTTGGATAATTTTAGGAAATTGTGATCTCAGCTGCTGGTGCTAGGGTCAGACTATTTCACACTTACTTCCCCCAACCTAGTCTGAAACATACAAAGGTCATGGTTCTCAGCTTTGGCTACAGACTAGAATCTCCTGGGGAGTTTTAAAAATACCACTGCCCTACCACAGACCAATAAATCAGAATCTCTTGAGAGTACCTGGGAGTCCTTTTAAAAAGTTCCCCAGTTTCTAATGTCAGGCAGAGTGAGAACCTGTGGGCCAGGCTAACCTTGTCACCACAGCCTTTCATTCAGTGCCTTTTTCTTTTTTGAGGAAGATTAGCTCTGAGCTGACATCTGTCACCAGTCCTCCTCTTTTTGCTGAGGAAGACTGGCTCTGAGCTAACATCCGGGCCAATCTTCCTCTACTTTATATGTGGGACGCCTCCCACAGCATGGCTTGCCAAGCAGAGCCACGTCTGCATCCGGCATCTGAACCAGCGAACCCCGGGCTGCTGAAGCAGAACGTGTGCACTTAACCGCTGTGCCTCCAGGCCGCCCCCATATAGTTCATGATTATTTTTTTTTTTTGAGGAAGATCAGCCTTGAGCTAATATCTGGTGCCAATCCTCCTCTTTTTGCTGAGGAAGACTGGCCCTGAGCTAATATCCATGCCCATCTTCCTCTACTTTATATGTGGGATGCCTACCATAGCATGGCTTGATGAGTGTTGCCATGTCCGCACCCGGGATCTGAACTGGCAAACCCCAGGCCACCAAAGCAGAACATGTGAACTTAACCGCTGCGCCACCAGGCCAGCCCCCAGTACCTTTTTCATGTCATGGCTTCCAAAGAAAAAGATACCGACACTGGCGTTAATGCAGGGGGCTGCCTGGAGCCAGAGGCAGCTGGCCTGGGGGTCCTCCCTTCCTGTCTGCCTTCCGGAGGGCCGAGGGAAAAAAAATCAATGTTTTGGCACACCTGTCGTCCATCAGGTGCCCGGGTCTCACCTGATGGCAGGCTTTGTTTTATTGCTCTTATTGGTGTCTTTTGGGAGGATTTTAGTGCAATCTGAGTAAATTATAAGGTCTATTTCATAATGCTCTGTTGTACTTCTCATTTATAGCTTTATTGAGGTATAATTGACATACAATAAACTACATAGTTAAAGTGTACAGTTTGATAAGTTTTGACATATGTGTATAGCCTTGAAACCATTACCACAGTCAAGATAATGAACATGTTCATCATCCCCAAAAGTTCCCTTATGCTCCTTTGTAATCCATTCCTCTTTCCGTCCCTTCCCAGATAACCGCTGATCTGCTGTCACCCTATGTTAGTTTTCATTTTCAAGAATTTTATGTAAGTGGAATCCTACATACTCATACTCTTTTGTCTGGCTTCTTTTAGTCAGCATAGTTATTTTGAGATTCGTCCAGGTTATTGCATGTGTCAATAACTCATTCCTTTTTGTTGCTGAGTAGTATTCTATTGTGTTGACATAACACTTTTTTTAATCCGTTCACCTCTTGATGGGCATTTGGGTTGTTTCCAGTTTGGGGATATTACAAATAAAGCTGCTGTGAATATTCGTGTTCAAATCTTTGTGTGGACATATCTTTCATTTTTCTTGGGTAAGTAACTAGAAGGAGGATTGTTGATTCACATGCTAGGTGGATGATTACCCTTACAAGAAGCTAACTGTTTTCCAAAGTGGCTGTACCATTTTACACTCCCCTCCAGCAGTATATGAGAGCTATCCTCTTTAAACTGGCCGAGGAGCCCTTGTTTCCATCTTCTCCTCTTGACTGATGCAAAGTGCCTCCTTCTGTCCTTGGGGCACATGTGAGAGAGGTGATGTTGGGAGTTAGGGGCCAGAGATGGAGACATGTATAGAGAAATGGATGGGTTGATGGATGTAATAGATAGGTAAATAAAGTTGTCTTGGTATCTCTTTTTTCCTCCACTTTTCTGTGTTTTTCCATCTGTTGTAGGCACTGGAGAAACAGGCAGTGGCGCAGATTATGTCACCTAAGTCAGATTATTAATACATCTCTTTTTGTGGCTGAACGATTGATATTTTCACCCCTTACCTGCAGGTGCCCAGACACCATGCCACAACCCTGCAGACCTGACCTTGGCAGGAAGTAAAGGACTTCCTTGTCTCCTCTGTCCCCCATCCTCACTATGTCTTCGACTCAGGGAAATGGAGAACACTGGAAGTCCCTGGAGTCGGTGGGCATCAGCCGCAAAGAGCTGGCGATGGCCGAAGCCCTGCAGATGGAGTATGATGCTCTGTCCCGGCTCCGGCATGACAAGGAGGAAAGCAGAGCCAAGCAGAACACAGACCCCTCTCTCATCAGCTGGGATGAGCCTGTCCTAGACTTCTACAGCAAGCCGGCAGGAAGGCGGAAGGACTTCAAGCTCTTACGCGGTCTTTCTGGCTCCGATCCTACCCTCAATTACAACTCAGTCTCCCCACAAGAACGGCCACCCAACCACTCTACCTCCCAGGGCTCCCAGCCTGGCCCAGATCCCTGGCCTAAAGGCTCCCTGGCTGGAGACTATCTCTACATCTTTGATGGTTCAGATGGGGGGCTCTCTTTGTCCCCAGGACCTGGGGACGTAGATGGCTCTTCCAAGAAACTGTCCCCACCTCCTCTGCCTCCCCGAGTGTCTATCTGGGACAACCCTCCTCTGCCTCCCAGAAAGGGGTCCCCCTCATCCTCCAAGATCTTCCAGCCCAATGACATCAACACTTTGTCTTTGGTCGAACAACCTCCAGGCAAATTGCTAGGGCATCGGATCTTAGAGGAGGAAGAGGAGCGGGGAGGTGGGGGTCCAGGGCCCCTACTGGCGTGTGTGGACTATGATGGTATCAATGACGCAATTACACGGCTCAACTTGAAGTCAACCTACGATGCAGAGATGTTGCGGGACACCACCAGGGGCTGGAAGGAGGGCCGGGGGCCTCTGGACTTTGGCAAGGACACTCCTGGAAAACCCGTGGCCCGGAGCAAGACCATGCCCCCTCAGGTGCCCCCCCGCACCTATGCCTCCCGCTATGCCAACCGAAAAAATGCTACACCTGGCACGAACCACCGCATTTCTGCTGCTCCGGTGAGGACCTTATTGTGTTTTTCCTGTGCCCCTTTCCTTGTGTCGTTAGGAAACAGAATAGCCCCTCATTCTTCTTTGCTCCTCCCCTCTGGTTCTGTCGTCAGGTCCCTGGGCCCTGGTGGGGAGAGGAAGAGGGGCAGCAGTGGAGACGTGGCTCCTTCTCAGGGCTGGGTTTGTGTATCTTGGCCAATACAGCCCTGCTGGGGGCCGGCATTTTGCAACCTCAGTTGCTAGGGTATGCCCACTTCATGACGTAAGGACTGAACTGGGGTGGGAGTTCCTTGATTCTATGGCCAGATGGCCTTGTGGACTGGAGCAAGTGGCTTCTGCTTTCTGACTTTCTGCTCTGCCAAAAATGCTGCGTGGTAATGAGGCTCAGTCATAATATTAGCCATTGTTTAATGCCCACTGAATACCCGAGTTTGGTCCAGACCCCTCAACCGCCCTGCCCGAAAGTCTAAGGCGCACCACCGCCCGATCTTTCCTGTCCTGAAGCTTGCTTCTTCTCTCTCTCTTTTCTCTTTCTCTGTCTCTTCCCCCCGTCTCCCTCTCCCTCTGTCTCTCTCAGTCTCTCTCTGCCTGTCTCTCTGTCTCTGTCCTGCTCTGTCTCTCTGTCTGTCTGTCTGTCTCTCTCTTCCCCCTGTCTCTCTCTGTCTCCCTTTTTGTCTCTCTTTCTCTCTTTTTAACGTAAAATTTACCGTCTTAACCAATTTTAAGTGTACCGTTCAGTGACGTGAAGTACATACACCTTGTTGTGCAGCCGTCACCACCAGCCGTCTCTTTGCACAGTGAAAATACGTAGAAAGAATGTGCAGTATGATAATAGTGATTTTCCTTTTATCAGTTCATAGGATGAAATAGCAAAGTATCTCCATAGAAGCACAGGGTGGGCGTTCTAGGGCAACTTCGATCCTTTTTCTGTTTTAAAAAAGTGTCAGCAGGGGCCAGCCCCGTGGCCAAGTGGTTAAGTTCGTGTGCTCCGCTGCGGTGGCCCAGGGTTTTGCCAGTTCAGATCCTGGGCGCGGACATGGCACCCCTCATCAGGCCATGCTGAGGTGGCACCCCACATGCCACAGCTAGAAGGACCCACAATTAAAAATACACAACTGTGTACCGGGGGGCTTTGGGGAGAAAAAGGAAAAATAAAATCTTAAAAAAGAAAAATAAAAAGTGTAAGCAGCGTCTCCATGGGTGGGACCTGAAGGCCACTTTGTGTCACCCTTGGGCCCTGGAGACCTTGGCCCCAGAGGAGTCGAGAGGCACCCCGTGGCTGCTGACTGCTGCAGGCACAGCATTCCACCTCGGTCCATCTCTGTTTCCTCCTTACCCATTGTCTAAGGGATCCTGGGGCTTTCCCACCTTAAGTCCCAGCAATTGGGATCCTTCACAACTCTGGAAAAGCCACGTGGTCCTTCCTTCCTGTGCTTCTGCTAAGAGAATCCCCCGGAGCAGAATTAGCTCCTGGGATAAGTCACAGCATTAGAGCTCTGGGCTTTTTAAAGGCCCTGCTCTGAGAGGTGGAGCTGCTCCCACTATTTATAGGGACGGGGAGATTCCTGTTCCCTGCTCCGAGTTCCCTGCGTAGGGCTGGGCCTGCCTGGTAGGTGGCCACCTCTGCCGCTCCTTCTCTCTGCTTTCCCCGCTCCCTGGCCCTTGCCCATCCTCTGTGTGTCAGCAGAGTTCTGAGAGGGAGCTCGCTCCAGTCTCCTTGAAGAAGCTACGGCAAAGCAGAAAGCTCCTGCCAGTTCTTAGGGGGGAAATGCGTCCTTGGTCTTCCCCACCTCAGCTCGGTGCAGGGGCTCATCCCGCCAGCAGGGGGTACCCCTCAGGCCCTCGGCCTGTACCGCCGCCCCGCCTTCGCCGGGCTTCCAGCCGGAGGGACCCTCCTTATCCCAGGCCTGTGGAGCCAGCCCTGGACACGGTTGGCTCCAGATGTCAGCCTTGTACCCCTGCTGTCAGCCTCTGCCCAGCAGACTCCCCCAGCCAGCATCGGGCGATGCCACCAGGGCCTGCCAGCAGGGCGAACGTAAGTGGCTTTTGTCTTCTTCTAGAGCTAGTGAGTGGTACTGAAAGGGCATGAAGATGGCCTTCAGTAGCCACTCTGTTCTCTCCCCTCCTTGCCTTCCCTCCTCTCTGTCTCTGTCTCTGTCGCGTTCTCTCTGAGCCTCACTTTTGTGGGTTAATTGCTGACAGTGGTACTATTGTTTTGACTGGGACACAGGCATGAACTTGGCAGAGTTAGGACCTCACATGCCAGCTGCTCCCACTGCTGCCCTTCCCTCTGTGCACCTCGTCCATGCTCACCCAGGAGAACAAGGCTTATGAGGGAGGCTCGCTCAGAGGAAACACTCTGGAGCTGCCATCTGCCCCGAGGGATGGGGAGGACGTGAGCACAGCCAGGGGGAGGATGAAAGATGAGGTGTTGTCGTGCACACAGACTGGAGCTCGGGCTCCCCGGAAGCAGCTGCTGGTACTGGCTGCCTTTACCGGATGCAGCTAGCACTCCATCTGAGCTGCAGCCTCATTCCCTGGGGGTGGCCTCCCCTGGCGGCTCTGGGAAGCCTGTCAGGCAGAAACCCGTCATGCACTGGCTCCCCCCACTTCCTCCTCCCTAGGTTGGGCTACGGGCCTTGTGTGAGGGCTTCTGTAGAACTCCTCATGGGTGACGGAAAGCAGCTCTGTGATGGGAGACTGTCAGGTCTTGTCTGAGAGAATCCCCACCACCACACCCTTTCTCTTGGACAGGAAGTGGGGCCCAGGTGGGATCTCTGGCATCCCAGCTGTTCCGAACCAGAAGACTCGGGAGCTGAGGGGAACTAAGCCTTGCACAGGTTCTCTCCTGCCCAGAAAGCTGCTTTGACACCTTCTTCCTCAAATAGCTTCCACTGAGAAGGCACATGTGTCTGAGTCATTGCCTCCATCGAGGGCTCTCAGTCACTCTGCTTTGGGTCCCCGGGGCTTGCTGTGGATGTTAAGGCTTTTGCCTGGGGCCCAGCTTCCCTGGGGATGGTTTGGGCAGCCCACTTGCCCTGGTGTCACTGCGGGGGCAGGGAAAATAGCTGCCTGCCCAGCTCCATGCCAGGCCTCTGGGAGCATCCCCCAGGGAGCCGGCCCAGCGGCCAAGCACTGCTGTGCAATGCCCAGCATGCTGGATTGAGCTTATTAGGTGCCGTTGCCCCTCGGAAGGAGGTTTGGCCATACTCTTGTCCATCCCATCCAAACTAGCCACGGTTTCAAGTCCTCCTTTTCAACTTGGCTGTTGGTCTCCTAGGACAGCAGATAAATATATTCCTGGATTTCCCATATTTTCTTGTGCCCCTTTCACTGAATGTTGAATGCCTAGAAAGTCTTTCCACCTAGAGTTAAGAGTTTAGATCTGGGAGCAGCTTGTGAGAAGGGGATGCCACGAGGGAAGAGGCACTGAGTCAGCTGCTCTTCTCTTAAAGGTGGGCTCCCGGCCCCATGCCGTCGCCAATGGCCATGAATTGTTTGAGGTCTCAGAGGAGAGAGATGAGGAAGTTGCTGCGTTTTGCCACATGCTGGATATGTAAGAGTTAAAGAGTGATGAGGGGTTGGGAGGGTTGTGGGGGCTGGGAAGGAGGGCCACCCCTTCCAGAACTTTGTCTGAGAAGGAAGAAGAGCCATATTTAATAAATCTGAATTCATAGCTGTGGGATGCTTCCTACAACAGGTGTTTGCTGGCTTTTTGAAACCTTAGAAGTTTCACATTTTCGACAAAATTTATGAAACCTCTGTCTAACAAATTATCCCAGTCGCTTCAGGCTCAGTTGCCCTCAGTAGCAAATGCACCCTGGATGGAGACGAGAGTGTTATCTGGAGCTAAAAGAGAAAGGAAGTGGATTCAGACACATTTCCCGTTGAAATTAGCCTGGATGGCCTGGCCCTTTTAGAATGATCTCTACTGTCCAGCTTGGCTAGGGAAATATTTTGCAGCTGGAGCAAATGTGTCAAGACACAGTTTCCCCGAGCTGCCTCCCCAGGGCCCCATCCTGGCCTGCAGACCCGGAGGGCCAGGCTGAGTGGGGACAGAGGGGCCCTGGGGCCTCTTGTCATTGCTCTTTTCTGAAGGCACAGCGAGGGCCCTTCTCCCTCTCTTCCTGCACAGCCTCCGATCTGGCTCTGATGTCCAAGACTACTCCCTCACTGGATATGTCTGGAGTGCCGTCACTCCGAGCCCGGAGCATCTTGGGGATGAGGTCAACCTGAAGGTGACTGTGTTGTGTGACAGCCTGCGGGAGCCGCTCACTTTTACCTGCAACTGTAAGTCAGTGGGTGGTGACCATCCCTGGAGGTGGGGTGGGGATGACTGTGTTTTGGATTGTAGCCTCCTTTGGCTTTAATTCCCACCCCACCTCATGGCCCAGATGACGGGCAGTAGGGAAACCCCTTTGGGGGACTGGCTCTGGGGCCAGCTTTTTAGGTCCACAGTCACTTTCCTCAACCCCAAAAGTGTGTGTGCGCCTGCCTTATCTGGTTGGTGATGGGGCTGGAGGATGCTTAGCCAGGAGTGGGGGATTGGGGTGGGCACGCTGAGCCCCGCCTGCCCCAGCGCCCCCCATTATTGCTTCCCCTGCCCACTCCTTACAGGCTCCTCCACTGTCGACTTGCTCATCTACCAGACCCTGTGCTACACCCATGATGAGCTGAGGGATGTGGACGTGGGTGACTTTGTCCTGAAGCCCTGTGGGCTGGAGGAGTTCCTGCAGAAGTGAGTGAACTGGTGGAGACAAGCAGGATAGGAGGCAGCGCCTGCCTTTTGGATAGTAGGATTGTGAGGGGACTTCATAGGGGCGGTGCTGGGATCCAGGCTGGAGCTGGCAGTCCCACCCCAATCCCACAGTCAGGACTCCTGCTTTCTGGGCACACTTGCAGCCACGTCGCACTTTCCCCAGGAGCTCCCTCTTCCAGCGGGGTTGGCCAGCTTCCTGAGCCAAATCTGCTGTGGAAAGAGCTTGGAGCTGGGATTAGGCAAAGAAAAGGTCCTGTCTGCTTGCAGACTTCTGCATGTGGATAGATGTGTGTATGGGGGTGGGGGGGCCTGTGGGGTTGTTTCTCCTGCCCTAGATTATGTGTGATGTCTTTATGGCCAGGGGCAGGAGGAACTGGGCAGAAGTACCCTTGTGAACCTGGGGGAGAAATCATCGTTGCTCTCTCCTCCCCCTTCCCTTGCCGACAAGCCTTTCCCTGCTGGCATGAGCGCTGGTTACCCTGCCGTCCATCCAGTGCCTTCTGCAGCAGGCAGCCTCCCTGGACATCTGATGTGGACTGGCCACAGCTGTCCCCTTCCACTGCCCTGGGGTCCTGGAGTGCTCGTCAGAGGGGGTTGCACCCCCCAGGGGTGCCGCTGGGTGCAGACTGTGGGATCAGCCAGAGAGCAGCAGATAGGGAAATAAAGGGATCTGCTTCCTCTCCAAGCTTCCAGTTGCTTATGCCTGCTACCCCTGGCCACCTGGAGAAAGCAGGCCTTGGAGAGGGGAAGCAGAGGCCTGCCTCTCGGTTCCAGGAGTGCTGGGGCATTCCACCACGTGCTGTTTCTCTTACATCCAGGTCCAGGTGCAAGGATGGTTGACCTACAGCTCAAGCCATTCTTGGCTAGTTTTCTTTAACCTTTGCATCATAGGTGCTTCCTGACCTTTGCGCCCTCAACTGGGAAGCTGAGGGAAAGGGGAGGGGCAGGGCCCTGCGTGGCACAACTCCAGGAGTATGCTCAGACATGTTCTGTGTCTCGCTTTCCCCTGGAGAAATAAGAACGGGTCCTAGATTCAGGATCTCGCTGCAGGGAGCGCCCTGGGCAGCCTGCCACTCTTATAAGGGAGCAGGGCATAGTGGACCACACCAATGTGGCTGATTTGGCTTGTGGCTTGTGACCTACTAGTTGTGAAACCCTAACCCTCAGTTTCTTCTGTAAAATGTAGTGAGGATTAAATGTGAGAATGACCCGATGAGCAATCAATAAATATTAGCAGGGTAGGACAAGTCCAAAGAGAGGAATGTGTTGGATCTGGCTTAGATGGATACTGCCATTTCCCTCGCAGCTACCCTAAGTCCTGGGTCCCAAGTCCAGAGGTGGTAGACAAGCTGTCAGGTCCCGACTTCCTGCCCAGACCAGGCAGGGTGGACAGGATTGGTGGTCCTGTGGCGTGCCTCTCCCACTCTTCCTTTCACACACATAGGCAGCCTTCCACAGAGGTCAGGCAAGTCCCCAGGGACCTGTGTCCATGACTCAGTCTAGGAGCCCCCTGCCCTGCTCCCACCGAGGGTCTTCTCATCCCACCCACCAACAGAAAAGCCTGGCCCCCTGAGCACAAGGCTGCTGCCTTGGGGTGAGGGTGGAAAGGACCTTTTGGGGCTTCCAGAAAGCTGCCAGCTCCCAAGCCCTGCGGTTTCCTCCCCTTGCCCAGCAGGAGGGGCTGAAGCTGCGGGGGCGTGGTGGGTCCAGGATGTAGGCTGCTCTCAGATAAGGACCTTGAGACAGTCCCAGGGGAGGGTTGGGTTCCTGCCACTCCCCCCCACCACTCTTCCTTCCTCTCAGGCACTCCCACTGGGCCCACCCCACAGTCCAGCCTCTCCACCCCCAGGATTGGGCTGCAGCTTAGTCTTAGTAGGTTGGGGCCTAGATCAGAGGCTTGGCGCCTCAGGGTGTGGAGAACCCCCTTAGTCCTAGGTGCACCCAGACTGGCCTTGGGCCCGGGCACCTCTGTTGGCTTCTGCACATAGCCCTTCCCTTCCCTCATTGCCTCTCCTCTCCCCTCCACTTCTGGCCTGGAGTCCCAGCTCTGCTGAGGAGGAAGCCCCTTCCTGGCTTCTCTTGCCAGCTGCTGGGACCCAGCCCAGGCTTGCAGCGCCAGCCTGGAAGAGGGACTTGCTCTGCCCTTCTCCTGGGTTTTCTTTCTGACTAAGGTGTGATTTGGGAGGGAGGAAAAGGCTGGATCACAGAGGGACTCCCTAGGCCTCTTTCTCCAAAACTAGGGAGGGGTCTCACGTGTTGGCACTTGAGCAGTGGGAATGGGATGCAGGTGGCTGTTGGTTAGGAGTCCATGGAGGGTTTATGTGGTCATCCACAGGGAGGGGAGAAGCAGATCTGGGATGGGCTTGGGAACAACAGACCTGGAATCTTGGAGCCTTGAGGCTTCGCTTGGCCTTAGCACCCAGTTGGTAATAGTGAGGGTGGGAGACAGAGGATCCTGGTGGGAGAGTGTCACTCCTGAGCCCCGTGCCCAAGCTTGAGCACAGGCTGACTTCCGGCATGTCCCATACACCACAGCGAAGAGAACGGGCTTTAAACACCACCCCTGAGAAGTCCCTCTGTTCCCCATGCCCTCCAGAAATTCCCTCCTCTGGAGTGAACCAGTGATAATGACACAGGTAATAAGCGCCTAGGAAAGTCGACGTTTGCACAGACCAAGGGTGAAGTGTATTAGGTGGCTTTTCTTTAGACAGACCTCCACTGTGACATTTTCCAGGAGTTAAGGCAGGGGGCTCAGCACAGGTACCCCTGTATCACTTCCCCCTACCCTCTTCTCCTGTCACTCTGCCCAAGCTCAGATATGCAGCCCCTTCCCACTGAGTCCCCAGGATGCTAATGCTGTTGTCCCCCTACCCCACCAGCAAGCATGCCCTGGGCAGCCATGAGTACATTCAATACTGCCGCAAGTTTGACATCGACATTCGGCTACAGCTGATGGAGCAGAAAGCTGTACGCAGTGACCTGGCCCGCACGGTTCGTGCAGGGGGAGTCGATGGCTGCACAGGGTTGGGGAGGTGGAGTGGACAGAGGGTGATGTGCAATACAGGAGGTGGGATAGGGTAGGAGTGCTGGGCTGAGAGAAAGGTACCACCTCTCTCTGAATAGGGTACTTCTTACACAGGTGAATGATGACCAGAGCCCCTCCACCTTGAACTACCTCATCCATCTGCAAGAGAGGCCAGTCAAACAGACCATCAGCAGGTGAGAGTGGGTGCCATCTTGTATGTGGGCCAAGCAGGAACTGTGTGGGGACCCCACAGATACCCTTGCTCGCCTTTCTGCCAGGGCCCCAGGATTCTTGCAGGTGCCAGGGCTTGGGGCCCAAGTCTTATGGGGAAGATCCTCACTCGAGGGCATGTTATATTTCTTCCCTCTAGGACTTTGCCATCATTCTCCAAGTGAGAGGTGGTAAAGTGGAAAGGACTTGCCCTCCATGGGACATATGGGAAGAGGGGGAGTCCCTTTAAACCAGAGCCTGGTTCCTGAGCTGTGGAGAGGGAGGGAGAGAATGGGTGTCCCAGTACACTGGGTCTGTCCTGACCTCTCCTATGACTCTTCCCTGTCCCCAACTCCCCAGGCAGGCCCTGAGTCTTCTGTTCGACACTTACCACAATGAGGTGGATGCCTTCCTGCTGACTGATGTGAGTACAAATCCTTGGGCTGGCCCAGCCACTTTGAGTTCCTCCCGCCTCCCCCCATCCTCCTGGGATCAGCCAGCCCTACAGGGACCTGGAGTAAAGATACTGAAAATCTATCAGCAGAGCCCTTCTTTTCATTCCCCTAGCTCATGGGCGAACCAAGACTGCCGGCTCTTGGACAGCTGGCAGGTGTGGAGAGAGGGGCTCTGCTCCTTTGGAGAAGTAGGGCAGGAACTGTGGCCCGATCCGTCTTTCTGGAGTAGGGCGTCTCCAAAGCTAAGGGACGTAGAGTTGTCGCCCTAGCTGCTGGCCTTGGAGGTGCATTGGAGTTTGCCCCCTGTGAGCAAGGCCCGGGAACCGCTGACTGGAGAGGTTCTGATGTGCTGGAGTCACAGGTGGAAAACCATTGGGAGGTGAGAGTCGCAAATGTGGGGAGGGGCCAAGATTCCCCCCACTTGGACTCACATGGAGCTTAAAGCCTCAAAATCTTTGCCCGAAATATCCTGAAGCTAATGAAGCTCAGACAGTGAACTTTAGCTCACAGTGAAATAATCCCTGTCTCATTGATCTGGTTAATAGTGGTCTGGACTCCTCCCTGTTGGGGAGCTCTGCATTATATCTCGTTCAACCCCTACCACTGCCCAAATCCCTTCTCTAGTGGCCTCTGCTCCAACACGTACAGTGACAAGGGGAAGTTCTCTGAACACCTTTTCTGTGCTAATCTGGTCCTGTGTTAGTGGCTGCTGTGGGTAGAAAAGCATGAGAATTGTCTTAGCCTCAGGGAGCTTGTGTTCCTGCTAGAAAAATGGCGTCATAAAGCTATTAGTAGGCAGAACAGGGTGGTACATGAGTTAATCAAGCACTCTTGGAGAGGGAGAGAGAGGGCACTGGCTGGGACGGCTGTGGGAAGGAGGCTGGATTTTAGCTGGTCCCTGATTGAATTTACAGAGGTAATCAGGGCAGGGCAGGTGGAGGAATTCCAAATGGGAAGACTGCAGGGGCCAGTGTGCAGAGGGGAGCCGATGGTGCAGCATGCCTGGAACTGAGATGAGACTCATCTGGAAACTGGGTGGAAGCAGGAGAAGTAAGCCTGGAGGGCAAGTGGAGCCCAGGGTGGTCTCCGGCCTCCTTGTTGTTCCCTGTGGATTGATTTTCTTGAAACTGCACGTCTCTGGGGAGACCTGTATGTGTTTGTGTAGTGTGAGTAGGCTGGCTGAGAAGGGAGGCTGAGAGTAGGGGCAGGTGAGGGAGATGGCTGAAAGAATTGTGGGGCCACTTAATCACTAGGAGCAATTGTTCGCTGATACTAGATGTTGAAAATCAAGCATGGGTTCCACTAGTTACTCCTGGGGATCATGAGCCCTGCTCCCCCAAACCGGTTCCTTCAACACTGTGAGCGCTGGAGGCCCAGAGCGCTAGCCTTACTCTGCTGCCTCCCACAGGGGGACTTCCCGCTGAAGGCTGACAGGGTGGTCCAGTCTGTCAAGGCCATCTGCAACGCCCTGGCCGCGGTGGAAACTCCTGAGATCACCAGTGCTCTCAACCAGCTGCCCCCCTGCCCCTCCCGCATGCAGCCCAAGATTCAGAAGGTAATGGGCTCAGGGATGAACCTGGGCAAGGGGACCCGAGGAGTTACCTGTGATGAGGTGTCCACCCCCTAAAGGGCTCTTCTCTCTACCTCCATCTTGTGTGTGTGAACAGTTCAACCACAGGAGTTCTTGGGAATGGATGCCAAGTGTGTCCCCTCTTCCTGAGGGTGAGGGTGGGCTGGGGTCTGCCCCCTGGGGCTGATTGCTGGGAGCCCAGTTCCAGCAAGGCTTTATTCACAGTCCCTGAGCCATTGGGCAGTTTGCATGTCCAGCAGGGAGCAAAACCAAAATCTCCCTCAAGCCAGGGACTCCGTGACTCCACAGTGGGGGGCCGTGTGCTGAGCAGACAGGGCCAGCACAGTGGGCTCTGTGATCTGAAGTGGAGAGGCCTGAGGGTTGGGGTGTCTCATTTGGGTGGACATGGTGATTTTGCCCTTGGTCTGCCTCACACTGTCTACCACATGGATTTGGTACAAACCATTCCTCTATCCTCCCTGGGGGATCTCTGCTCCTCAAGTTTCAGCCCCTTCTGGTCCAGATGAGCACAGCTGTGAAAAGCCCTTCTTCCAGCTGTGATGGAAAAGGCCATGGCCCTGATGCTCCCCTCTCTCCCCTTCCCCCCCACAGGATCCCACAGTCTTGGCTGTGAGGGAAAACCGAGGTAAGGGAACTGCTCTCCATCTTTTTCCAGTAGGGGCAGCTGAAAACTGGTCTCTTCCCAGATTCCTTTTTCTCCCAGGCCCCCTTGATTTATGGGTCCACGTCTGCCTCTGTGTGTGTGTTTTCCTATAGGAGGCATGGACACAGCTGGAGAGCACATTTCTTCCCACAAAATGTTTTCTCAATTCTTTACTGGTTATTCCTGTGGTGTCCCTGGGAGATGGTGATGAGGTGGTATAAGTGGTGGGGTGGGGGGTGAGACAAAGTGAGCCCTGGGTTCCAGATGGGAAAACTCTCACTTGGAGAGGCTATGATTATTCTCCAGATGGCTCATAACCCCTGCGTTTCCAATTTAGGATGGGCCTGAGGAGAAGCTGATAAAGAATTTTTTACTAGGATTCCCCCTTGAGTCTTTTCAAGCAGAACTTTGTCCTACAAAGCCCGTATCTCTGGCATTCTCGGTCATTGAGTCCCAATCTTTTGGATTTCATGGACCAACAAAATGTCCCAAAAAGTATTATTTTGAGGACCAACATAGAAATTGTCAGCTTTTATTTTGCCAAGCAGTGACTTTTTTAAAGTGACTATTATTATTTCCACTATTTCCCCAAAGAAAGGACATTTAACACTAAATAGGTATCAATACATAAAAATAAGGACAATGTTTAAACTTTAAAATCTACCATTTTATGAGAAGCTCATGGCATGCGCCTGCTTTTTTCTCATCCCACCACCATTGGATGAGCTTTGCCCCAGCTATGAGAAACCTACTGGTATTTGGGGCCTGCTGTCCTAGGGTGTCCCATCCTAGTCAGTGCCATAGCAACAAGATGGAGCTTGTGAGGTCTCACAACTTTTCCTTCTGACCCCTGCATTTCACAGAGAAGGTCGTGGAAGCCCTGACAGCTGCCATCTTGGACCTGGTGGAGCTGTACTGCAACGCGTTCAACGCAGACTTCCAGACAGCAGTGCACGGGAGCCGCAAGCATGACCTGGTCCAGGAGGCCTGCCATTTCTCTGGGCCCCTGGCCTTCACTGTCTATGCCACCCACCGCATCCCCATCACCTGGGCTACCAGGTCAGTCCACTGCTGAATGGCCTCCAGGGAGCGAGCTGCATTAGACTCAGATGGGCTCTTCCAGCTGCATGACCCGGCTGTCTTAAGTTTAGGCTCTGTGGCATTGTAGTGCACTGGGGCTGAGGGGGTGAGCCATGTGCTCGAGGGGGCCGTGGGCTGAGACACCCCAGAGGAGAGAGAAGGTCCTCTAGGAGAGGAGAGGAGGCAGCAGCAGCGGTCAGTCCTGTCCTTCCCTCTCAGTGCTGGCTGCAACGGCATCCCTGCCCCCTCCCATCCAAGGCTAGCTGAGGGAGACAGGGCGACAGATGGCCTCTTCCCAGATCGAGTGCATGCCCCACGGCCAATGACTGCGCCCTGCTGCAGACACACAGTGGGAGGGGCGGGGAGGTGGGAGATGACCCTTTGTCTGGAGTCCTTAGGCCTGCAGGGGTGGGTGGAGGGGCACGTTCATTTTGTAATCCTTGGCTCCTCTGCAGGGTCCCCTGGCATCCAAGGCCCGGGGAGTAGGCATGCGGCTCTGCGCCGCCCCCCCTCCCCCCGCCCCTTCCGGAACCCCTCCCTTCACTCTTTGTTCCTCAGTTAATGTATTCCTCTGGGCGACTGGCGGAGAACAAAGGAGGCAGCCTGGGAAACCAGGGCCTTCTCTGACTTCTTCTGTCAGGCACCTGTCGCGAGCCACAGGGACTCCCATGTGTTGGCATTCATGTCGGCATATGTCGTTCCTCCCCAACCCTTCTCACCTGCTCATGCGCTTGCGCATCCGGCACCCGATGGGCTGGAGCTGACTGAGGAGGCGGCTCCGTGGCTGGTTCCTGATGAGGAAGGAAGAAAAAAGCGTGGAGCTAGCCTGGAGCCTGAAGCTGGGCAGAGGGATCCAGATTGAGTTGCTTCTCCCGGAGCACACTTCCGCAAATCCAGTGACCCCTAGTTACAGTGCCCAGAGACCAGAGGAGTTTTCCAGGGGAAACGGAGCATGGCATAGGTTGGGTGACTGGGATGGGGTTTGGGAGCTGATTGTCCTGACCTGCCTCCTTTCTCTTGTAGCTATGAAGATTTCTACCTCTCCTGCTCCCTCAGCCACGGCGGCAAGGAGCTGTGCAGCCCCCTGCAGACCCGAAGGGCTCACTTCTCCAAGTACCTCTTCCACCTCATCATCTGGGACCAGCAGTAAGCCCTCCCACAGGCTCCCTGCCCAGCCACTGCACATCCATCCCTACTGGGACTAGGGCTGCCTGCGGAGATTAAACCAGGCTCCTGTCACTAACCCTAACCAAACAAGTCAATCAGCCTCTCGAGTCTCTGCTTCCCTAACTCTTAAATGGAAACAAGTATAATTTCTACCTCTCAACTTATGAGACTCCAATGAGAAGTGTCCATAAAGGCCATTCGTAAACCGCGAAGGGCTACACAAGTGTTGGTTGTTGATTACTAGTTTTAATAATCATTCATCATTTTGATCTTGTCTCCCCTCAAAGGTTTAACTAGTCTGAGGGACTCTCATCCTCTCCCTTCCTCCCACGGTTTCCATAGAATAGGGACAGGGAGCTGTGCTTTCTCTCATACAGATGGAGAAGGGAAGGGTGTCCAGAGGGAGGACAGTGGGCTTGGAGCCACGGGAACCGGGCTCCCTTTCTAGCTCTGTCTCTAGTCCTCGGGTCTCTTTGGCCTCTCTGTACCTCGGTTTCTCAAACTGTAATGTGGGGACATTTTTTTTTTTTAACTCAGAGGCAGTTGTGACATTGAAATGAAATAGGTTATAAATATAAACATGTAACCACAAGCACAAGATGGTATTAATCACGGTTTATTAACAGTAACCTGCTGTCAGGAAGGTAAGCATCAGCCAAGCAAGGCAGGAAGGAAATGGAGGCGAGCATGCTTCAGAGGGTGGCACTGCAGGTGTTGCCTGCCTGGGCCTTTCTGGGCTGTGCACTGCCCTCCCTCCAGACAGTCAGAAAGCCCCGTGTTTGCTGCCCCCAGCTTCGCTTCCCCAGAAGTGACTACATCTGAGTCCTTATTTACAGAGCAAAACTGCAACTTCAGTGTTTGGAGTGCAGATGGATAAGAGTGCAGAGGGCCCTTGGGGAGGCTAAGGATGCTGAAATAGGTAGACAGAGTCCCAAGATGCTCTGAGTCTGGAGATGCTCGCTTTACAGGTAGACAACTGGGAAGGCAGACCCTTTCTCCTGTCTTCACACCTGCATAATTCTTAGAAGAGTAAAGGTGTAGATAAAGTCCTTTAGTCATACAGCTTCCAGGGCAAGAGAACCGCCTTGGAGGCAGGATGGCTGCCTTCAGTGACTCTGGAGTTGCACCAACCCTTGGGTGCCTCCGGCCTCAGTCCCTGCCGCTGCCAAGGGAGGGGTGTTATGCAGTGCTCCGGCCCGGACAGCCCCACCAGAGTGGCCTAGACCCTTTTCCCATGGAGTATCGGAGGTAAAGAAGCAGCCTGGCCTTTGGGTCTCATTCCGCTCCCTGTCTGAGATCTCTGCCCCCAGTCCCAGAGGGCTGGATCCCTGCCTAGCACCTTGTGGAGCAAGCCCTGCCTATCCAGATGCTCCATGGGAGACCTCTTCGCACTTTCATGGTCAAGACCAAGGTCTTTGGGAGAAGGCGCTGCAGTGTAGGGCTCAGAGCACAGGCTCCGGGTTCAGTCATCCTCCCTCCTTACTGTAGATGCAGCCGTGGGCAGGTCATTCAGCCAGAAGTGGACGTGGTCCTAGGGCCTACCCTACAGGATTGTTTGAGAGCAGGTGGGACATTGCAAGTGAAGAACTTGGCACAATACCGAGCACATCATCAATGCTTTCTTCTTAGCTGGGGGAGCCCTCTGGGTTCTGGTTTCTCTGTTGCAAGTGACTTAGACAGTAACTGATAGATGGAGATATCTGTGCACAAAAACACTGACCACGTAGCCCAGTGCCAGTGTCGTAGCCACAGTGCCACATAACAGAGAGTGCCTGGACAAGGGGCACACCTATCACACAGGTGGAGCTCTGTCCCCTTTGCACTGATGAGGAAACTGAGGCACAGAGATGTGAGTAGTTGCCCACGGTTGTGAGTGGCAGAGCCAGGACTGGAACCTGCACATCCTAGGAGTCCTTCCTGGAAGAGGCAGTCCCCGTGATGTGCTGTTGAGGAATGGGTTGCAGAAGGAAGCAGAGGGGTTTCTCAGACAGGGAGGAGGTTCAGGGCTGCAGCCACTATTCCGGTTATCCTGAATGACCCTGGCTGAAGGTCTGTGGGGAGGTTTTGGAATGCCAGAGATACTCGAGAACTGAGGAGAAGGGGGCGTTGGCTAGGTCTAGGGGTTAGGGTTTCAGTTAGAAAGTTTCCTTACACCCCGTTTTCTCCAGATGTGAAGTTAGCTGCCTCCTGGGTAAAAAAAAAGGGAGGGCTCAGGACCCGCTGTCTCCTCTGCTCTGGGGTCAGCTGGTTCTCACTGCACCAGTGCTGGGGTCAGTTACCCTCTCAAAATAGGCCCAGCAGCCGTGCGCTGCCACCCCTAGCCAAGCGCTGGCCAGCATATCTGCTGGCAGCTGGAGGGGCCCTAATTATAGCTGTGGGCCCCCAAGGGTAGGGGCAGCTGGGACAGAGCTGGGCTCTGCCAGTCTCTGGCAGGAGGGAGTGCCTCATCTAGGTGGCGATTTCCCTGGAGGAGTGAGGGGCAGCAGTGGAGGGAGACTGCTGCCCTTGGTGGCCGCCCTGCCTCTGTGGCCTCTGGCATAGAAGCTGCTGGCCTTGTGCCGGCCAGGAGGGTGTGACATTGTGGATTTTGGCCCAGGGACAGCTTCCCAGAAAGGTAATGTGGGTCCTCCCTCTCTTTCCACAGCTGCCCTCCCCTCTCTGCCTCACCGAACCCCAGCTCCTTGTCCTGAGCTTGGAGGGAGTGGCGGGCATGGCTCAGGCAGAGGGAACACCTGGGCTGGGCAGTGGCAAGGCTTACTCTCTGCGCTTTTGGCCCTACCAGGCTACTTTCTCACCCCCTCCCCTGGGGACTTTGGGAAGCCCCTTCTCTTTATCCCTTTGGCTTTGAAAATGTTTTAGGGTGGGAACCAACTGTCTTGTGGCCCGGAGGTTAGTTCGAGAAGGGGCCGGGAGAGGAGAGACAGGCAGGAGGCCCGTGAGGGGTGTGCATGAGGGCCAAGAACTCGCTGCTGCTGCTTCCTGGTTCCTATCAGCGGCATGAAGTGGGGGAAGGGTGGGGATACTTCCATGGAAAAGGAGTGTCAAAAGGAGCAGCTTCCTGGTGGACCCCTGCAGGAATGCTAAAACGAGGGAGGCACATGGCTTACAGTGGGGCCTGTGGTCCCCCGAACGCTGAGACGGCTCTGGCAGTGAGTTCTGTCTGGGCGCCGTGCGTAGCCTCAGAATCAGAGCGTTTGCCTCGCTCTGCTGAGAGGCTGCGAAGATACCATCCTCTGCTTCTGGGAGCATCCAGTGGAGTTTTGCCTCCAGTTTGGGACATGTCCTCGTTCTGCAGGAAGGCTTCCCCAGGGAACACATCCGATATCCTAGAGGAGGACGAGTTCTCAGCCTCCGCTTAACTTCCTGGGCTGCCTGTCCCTTGAAGCCACAAGGGCAGCACTGTCTGATTTGGTTTCCTGTCCTCCCTAGGATCTGCTTCCCCGTGCAGGTGAACCGGCTGCCTCGGGAGACCCTGCTGTGTGCCACTCTCTATGCTCTGCCCATCCCCCCAGCTGGCGGCTCCTCGGAGGCCAATAAGCAGCGGCGGGTGCCTGAAGCCCTGGGCTGGGTCACTACCCCACTCTTCAACTTCAGGCAGTATGTGGCCCCCGGCAGCAGCTGCTTGGCCTTGGAAGGGAAGGAGGGGGATAGAGAGAGGGTCCTGGCTGCCGTACTGGCCACTGCCCCTTGGAAGGGTTGGCCATGTGAGGCTCACCAACAGGGTCCAGAGGGTCCCAGCCCTGGTGGAGAGGACCAGGGCACAGCACGAGAGACCAGGACAATTGATGTAACCAAGGGTTACTGGGCGGGACTGGTGGCACAGCACGGTTGGGCAGGGGCATGGAAGTGCAATGTTTGGGTAACGTGTTATTTGCTCTTGTCACTGGAAGGACTTTAGAGGTCACCTAGTCCAGCTCTCTACCTCATGAAGGCATCCCTGCCACCATGCCATCCAGACCAGGGTGTGGTTAGCTCAGAAAGGCTTCCTGGATGGGGTGGGCTTTTCTAAGACTTGGAAGAAGGAACAGGCCATGTCTGAGGGAAGAATGAGAGAGAGGAGCTGGGTGGCGGCTTCAAGAAGAAGGCAGGTTTTTGAATCAAGAAGCCAGAAGAGAACCATCTCAGCCACTGGGTTTTTTGGCTCAGCCCACCCTCCATCCTCCTTAGAGTCCTGACCTGTGGCCGAAAGCTTCTGGGCTTATGGCCAGCAACACAGGAAAATCCCAGTGCCCGTTGGAGTGCACCTAATTTCCACCAGCCGGATAGCGTCATTCTGCAGGTGAGACCCTAGCCCAGTCCCTCCCTCCTGCCCACCCATCAGGACCACTCCAGATCAGCTCCAAGTCTCCCCTGCGGTTTGGGCTGGAATTTTGTGCATGGGATGATGACGTGACTGAGGCCACGGGGTGAATATGGTTAGACCCGGAGTGGGAGTGCGAGTTCTGTGGAATCTACGTCCCATCTGCCGGAGGTGAACTTTGATTTCTAGGAGCCTGAAGGCAGGGTCTGAGACCCTCCCTATCCAAGGCTCAGCTCCTCGGAGTCCCTTATATTGAACCCTCATATTACTAAGTCTGATCCAATCTGAGCCGTGCCCTCGGTGTGTGTGGGGGACCTTCCCTCAGCCAGTCACTCCATGCTCTAGTGGGCTGGACCCATTCTCTGGGGGCAGGAGGAGGAACTGGTCAGGCCCAAGGTCTAGTTTCTGGCTCCCCTTTCTTGTGGTCACGAGTTGCTTTGATATGGAATATGGAATGTCAAAGTGGGTATGGAATGAAATGGAATGATAATAGAATGAAAGCTCTGAAAAGCAGATGTTTCTATGTGTCTTATTTACTACTCTCTGCCCAGGCCTAGAATGATGCTTGGTGCATAATAGGGTTCAATGAACATTTGCTGAATGAGGGAACATAGAACTCCTTTCGAGTCCTGGCTCACTCAGCTCTGATATCCATTTTAGGAGGATGACCATCTGGCAGCATAGAACAAGGGGACTGAATATCGCGGGCTTTAGAGTCCATAGGGCCCTCCCTGGCATGTGATCCCACATCCCATCAGGCAGCAGTGCCCTACAGGACCACACTGGAGGCTCCCAGTGGCTCCGCCTGGCAACGCTTCTGTTCAGAGTCCTGGCCTGCGGCTGGCCCCTCACCTGGATGCATCTTAGCCCAATTTCTCTCTTTCCCATTTTTCTCTCTTGCTCTTTGTTTCCTTCTCATTTTTTGCTGGAAGTTACAGCTGGAGGGGACTTTAGAGATCACTGAGTCCCCATCTGGGGACTTATTTACAGACAAAGAACCCAGGGAAGGGAGGAAAAGAGGGAAGGAGAAGGGCAGGAATGCTGGTGTGTGACAGAAGCTGGAGACCCAGGTTGGTGGCAGCCCCCACTCACCTGCCTGTTCTCTCTCCACCATTCTCTCATGCCGTCCCCCAGATTGACTTCCCCACCTCTGCCTTCGACATCAAGTTCACCAGCCCCCCTGGAGACAAGTTCAGCCCCCGCTATGAGTTTGGCAGCCTCCGGGAGGAAGACCAACGCGTGCTTAAAAACATCATGCAGAAGGAGTCCTTGTACTGGTGAGGCCCGGGCATCGCCCAAGTGTGGCTCAGCCCACTAGGTCTGCCGCATTTTGTCTGACCCTCTGTCTCCTGCCAGCTAGGCCCCTGGCCTCCTGCTTTGGGAGTAGAGGTAGGATGGATGGGGTGGGCATTGCCACCTAAGCAGGAGGTAGTGGAGAGAGGGCTCTGCTGAGGATAGCCCCAGCCCTTTTTTCATGAGCCGACATTAGGCAAAGTGGAGAGGTGGGGGTCAGGATTAGATCTGGGAATGCCTGTCCCCTCACTAGGGACTTGGCCCAGACCCGGCTTGGCAGGAGGACCAGAGCTTTGCCCGACACCCCAGATAAGCTGTCTACTACTCACTGTCCAGTGGGGCAGCTGGCTGCCATCCTCACTACCCTGCTCCCACCTCCTGCCCCTTCCACACCCATAGCCTTAGGATTTCTCTGGTCCTGTCACTTTTCAAAAAGCATCAGGTGTCAAGGCCAGCTGGCAGCTCCCAGGAGTTAGCGAGTCCAGCTGACCTCATCCTTGAGGCTGCTCCTCTCACCAGGATTGGAGAAGAGTAGGTGAGCTGCAGGAGCTGGTGGGACCTGGGCTCCTCCTCTGCCTGCTCTCTCTGGGTGCCTCTCTGGCTCCTGCGTGGCCCTGCACAAGTGGTAGCTGGGGAAATGAGAGACAGGCTCATCTGTCCCCCATGTCCCACCCAAGGCGGCCAGATCAGCTGAGTGCCTGCAGAGCTGCCGTTAGACTCCTGATCGCAGGCCAGGCCCAATTAGCTGCTGGTCCTTTAAAATCTCCAGCTGGCCCCCGGAAGCCCCAGGAGGCCTCTCAGCTGCCCAGACCCTGACCTGTGGGGACCACCGCCCTCTGGTGGCCCTTCTTGGGAGTGGTGCCCTCAGGGCGTCCTCAGGAGGGGTAGCCTGTGTTGCCCTTGGCCCTTGCATTCTTCCTTGGCCTGAGATGTCCCTGAGTCAGGATGCAAGATGAAGTTTGGGCCCTGGTGTCCACACTCAGCTTCACACGTTGCAGTCATTAGGGATCTTTTAAGGACGCGGATGCCTGGCGTCCCCAGACTTGCTGTCTTGCTTGGTGTTGGGTGTGGCCTGGGCAAGGGGATTTTACACAGCTCCTCGGGGGATTGTACTGCGCAGCAAAATCTGGGAAACCACTGAACTGGAGAGAAGGTGGCATTCTCCTGGAGAGTAAGCACGCTGTTCTCTGGCTGACTACTTTCTCGCCTCCCCCTCCACCCCTACCCCAGGCTCACTGATGCTGACAAGAAGCGCCTGTGGGAGAAGCGATATTATTGCCACTCGGAGGTGAGCTCGCTCCCCTTGGTGCTCGCCAGCGCCCCCAGCTGGGAGTGGGCGTGCCTGCCCGACACCTATGCTCTCCTGAAGCAGTGGACCCACATGAACCACCAGGATGCCCTGGGGCTCCTGCATGCCACGTGAGTTGTTACCCCACCTGTCCTGACCACATGTCCTTCCAGAAGCTGGGCCAGCATGCCCCTTCCTGGCCTGAGTCGGCCCTGGGGACCATGGTAAAGTGGGCCTGAAAGTTGGGGCTTTTCCCTCTTTTATTTTTTCTTTTCCTCATTTTCCCTCAACGTTATATAATGAACATTTTCAAACATACAACAAAATGAAACTTTTGCAGTGAACATCCATCTGCCCACCACCTGGACTCTGACCATTCCATTTGCTATATTGCTTTGTCACATGTGCATCCATCTATCCATCCAGCTTATTTTTTATGCATTTTGAAGTAAATTGCAGACATCATAACTCCCTCCTAAATAGTTCACCTGCATATCATTAACTAGAGCTCATTAGTTTACATAGAAGGGAATGCCAACCTGCCTTGTAGTGTGCTGCGTCCTGACAGATTCACACACCTGTGTGACCTGGACCTTATCCTCTGGTTCTGCGCTGACAGTCCTCTTTTCCCTCTTTCCTCTGAGGGGCTCTCTGGGGACACGGGCTCCCAGTATAGACCCTGGGCCACCTTTCCTGAATGGCACCCAGGATCCCTGGCCTCTTTCTCACCACTCTCAGTAATTAAAGTGGACCCAATCCACACGTCTTGCCTTCAGGACTTTTTGAGGCAACGGTTTTGCTAATCTCTGCTAAACTCGTGCTGCCAAGGGTACCGGCTGATGTAAAATTCCCTGATTCTCTCACTTGCCTGGCAAGCTTTGCATTACAGGATGGTACCAAGACACAATAATGCTGTAACCCTACGAGGGCTCTTTGGTGATGGGAATTTCTGGCGTGAGGCTGACTCGGACCGTGGGCCAGGGCCATTCTCAAGGGTTGCTGTCTGGTTGCTTAGGATTCTTCTAGTGGCTTTGGCAGATTCTGGGAGTCATTGCCTTTCCTCCATCCGTGCCTCTGAAGCCCAGGGGTGGCGTGCTTGCTCACTGCTACACTCAGAGCCCGTGGCTGGGTCGTCAGGTCCTGGGCTCTGTCTTGCAGCTTCCCAGACCAGGAGGTGCGTCGCATGGCTGTGCAGTGGATTGGCTCGCTCTCGGACGCCGAGCTGCTCGACTACTTGCCCCAGCTCGTGCAGGTGGGTGGACTGGCCTTCCCTCCAGTTCTCATGGTCCCACCACAAGCCCCAGGTCAGTCTGCGGTCTGCCCTTGGAACCCAGGGTCCCAGGGGCTCGTAGTGGGTGTGGGTTACAGGCAGTGGGTAAAGCCTCCTGTTGGCTCCATCCCAAACAGGCCCTGAAGTATGAGTGCTACCTGGACAGCCCCCTCGTGCGCTTCCTCCTGAAACGCGCCGTCTCTGACTTGAGAGTGACTCACTACTTCTTCTGGTAAAACTGCGCGTGCAGCAAGGCGAGGGCTTCTCTTGGGAGTGTTCTGCTCTGCTGCAAGCGAGGAGGAGTGAGCTGCTGGGGCTCCAGCATGTGATGATTTCCACAAGGCCTTGGGTGGCTCCTCTTCCTCGGGGGTCTCCGTCCACCCCTGCGTGGCACAGTGAGGATCATCCCTGGTACTTCCCTCCCACACACAGCAGAAATATCAAGGAGACCAGACACAGAGGAGCTTCACGCTCTCCTTAAGGGCACAGTAGGACCAGCTGGAATATGATGAACACCTCTGTATAAACTACGCGTACAGAGTCTATTTTCCCTCCCATGTTTGGGGTGGATTTTCCAGGGAGCTGAAGCTGGGTCTGACTCCCCCCACCCCCAACATACACACCCTTGTCTGTGATCCTCTGAGCTCCTGACTCCCCACTCCCTCTGCCTTGCAGGTTGCTGAAGGATGGCCTCAAGGACTCTCAGTTCAGCATCCGCTACCAGTATCTGCTGGCAGCCTTGTTGTGCTGCTGTGGCAAGGGGCTGAGAGAGGAGTTTAACCGCCAGTGCTGGCTCGTCAGCACCCTGGCCAAGCTGGCCCAGCAGGTCCGGGAGGCCACCCCGTCTGTACGGCAGGTGAGTGGAGTGAGGCCGCCTCTACCCATTTCTGGTCCTGGCTTCTGCAGCTAGTCATTAACTTCATAGGCATCCTGACCAGCATGATGGCACTTGACCATCCCTGGTTTAAGGGCTGGAAGGAGATGACTCTGTCAGTAACCTGCAAGGTGATAGTCTGCCAGCTCGATACAGCCCATGGATGTGTTTTGTTTGACCGGCAAAGCATTAAAATTTTTATTTAACTATTTGTCTTAAAGGCTAAGCACAGTTGTGTAAGTTGTTCACTGCACTAGAGCACCAGCGAGAAGGGGCATGTACAGGCTGAAATCCAGTCATACTTTGTTCACTTGCTCTGAGCCACGGCTCGAGGCTGCTGCCAGCCAGAGGGGGCACCTTTATCTGTTTGCACAAAGGGGCTATATCAGGCCAGCAGTGTTCCTGGTTGCTAACATTTAAAAACTGGGAGATTTTAATGTCCAGATTGTTGACCTTTCTTGGCAAGAGCCTGAACAGCCTCTCCCCCGGAGACGCAGCCACCCTCCTTGCTCGCCATTGCCTGCTGCGCGCTGTTCTGCCGTCCACCCAGCCTCTCGGGTTTAGGCTCGCTGCCTAGGTGCCGTCCCAGGCTCACATCTGGCTGGGTATTGTCCTTCCTGGGCTCCTGGAGGCTGTCCACACTTCCCAAGGGGCTGTTTTCCTGCTGGGTGCCCCCCTCTAGGGGGCTTGTTCTGCGAGGTTGGCCTGTGTCTCACCGTGCTCTCCGTCTGCCCTCCTGTCAGGGCATCCTCCGCTCGGGCCTGGAGGAGGTGAGGCAGTTCTTCACCCTCAACGGCTCCTGCCGCCTTCCGCTCAGCCCCAGTCTGCTGGTCAAGGGCATCGTGCCCAGGGTGAGTGACTGGTGGCGTTGGGGCTCTCGGAGTGGGGAGGGCTCGGTGGAGGCAAGGTCCTCACTGACCTGGCTCTGAGAGACAGGAGGGAGAAAGGCATGGCTGGGCCTCTTCCCAGCCCTGACTTGTATGGCTGTGGAGGGTGGAGGAACTGGGTTGGGGGCTGGGTAGGTGCCTCTCCCCATGCTGTTGGGATGCAATCCGGAGTGGTGGTGGTGATCGCAGCTCTCAGCTGCCATCTGCTGTGCACGCCCGTGCCTGCACTGGTCTGAGTGCTTTATGCTGGCTATCACGTTCATCCCCACAACTCTGATGAAGTTGGTATTGTGAGCCCGTTTACAGAGGAGTCACCTGAGGGACTGGTGACTTGTCAGAAGTCACACAGCTAGTGAGCTGTGTGGAGAATAATTCGAAGGGATGGGAGACCAGGTGCCAGAGCTGAGGTTGCCAACAGCAGAGTGGGATGACAGCAGTGGGGAGGGAAGGAAGGAAGGAATGTGGGCTCCTGAGAAATCTGGAAGAAACAGCGAGCAGCTGGACTGGCAGCAGCTTGAGCGAAGGTTGAGAGGCCACGTTCCTTCCTGGGTGTGGGCCAGCCTGACCCTCGTTGCTACCCTCTCTACTGTGGCAGGACTGTTCCTACTTCAACTCCAATGCTGTCCCCCTCAAGCTCTCCTTCCAGAATGTGGATCCGCTGGGTGAGAACATCCGTGTCATCTTCAAGGTGAGGACACTTCACTCAAGCCTGGTGGGACAAAGGTGGCAGAGAGAAGGGGAGGAGGGAGCCTGAGTGTGGCAGAAGCAGTTCTCTTCCCACTGTTCCACGATGCCAGTTTACAATGTGAAAGACATCAGGTGAACCAGGAAACAGACTAACTCTGCATTGCCCCAGAGCGCTACGAGCAGAGTGTAGGAGGTGTAGAGAGGCAACTGACAGCTCAATACATGGAAGCGCTTTCTAGGGGGCAGACCTGCCCAACAATGACATGGATAAGATGGTGATCTCCTTCTCCCTGGGAATGTTCAAGCAGAAGCTGAATGACTACACGGCAGCCATGTTGAAGAGGAAATTAAGATATCAGGTGTAGGTTGGACTTACGAACCCTGAGATCCTTTCTAGCTGATACATCCGTGATCCTGAGAAGTAAATGATAGTCTCAGAGTATATAATCTTTTGGGGGAGAGGAAATGCACGTGTGTGACTTAGTAACTGATAATATACATTTGCTGTGTGTACATTGCAAACCCAAGGTATAAATGCTCAAGTTTAAAAAAACGTTGATGGTCAGAAGGCCTGCATGAAGAGTAGGAACTTGAATTCAATTCACATGGAGCTGTGGGGTTGAGGGATGAGCTGGAACCCCACATGAACAAATGTGGGTACTGGCCCACCTCTGTTTGTTTGACCTGGTGTGAGCTGAGTAAGTGGCCAGAGGTGTGAGGTGGGGGAACTGGGTCATCACCTGTCGCTGTAGTTTGGGGCAGGGTTGCCCTCCTGGGAGATGTGGGAGCCGGGGGAGATGGGTCCTGGTCACTGTCTTCTTCCCTGCAGTGCGGGGATGACCTTCGCCAGGACATGCTAACCCTGCAGATGATTCGCATCATGAGCAAGATCTGGGTCCAGGAGGGGCTGGACATGCGCATGGTCATCTTCCGCTGCTTCTCCACTGGCCGGGGGAGAGGTCAGTTGGGCGTGGATGGGGCTGCGCATAGGCGGCTGGTGTGGAGGGCACCCTTGCTCACTGCCTCTGCCCATTCCCCAACGTGAGCTGTGTACTTCTCCAGAAAAACAAAACGGGCAAGAGCATTTCATTAGAAGCTGTAGCACAGCATTAAAAAAAAGAAGGCAGGGGAGAGAGACTTATAAAACAGACTTGGAGACATGACAACCAACATACTTTGTAGACTTTGGATCCCGATTCAAACAAACCAATTGTAAAAAGATATTTTTTGAGACAAATGGGGGAAATTTAAATATAGACTAGGTTAGATTGGATCAGATTAGAGAATGACTTAATTTTTTGGATATGATAATGGCATGGTGGTTGCGTCCTTGTTAGTTGTCCTTGAAATATTCAGAGTGAAGTGACAAGTCTGGGATTTCCTTTCAAACACTCCAGCCAGCAGGGAGAAGCAGGATTGGTGAGTGAAATAGATGAAACAAGATTAGCAAAATGTTGATAATTTTTGAAACTGGGTGATGGTTATGTGTGAATTCGTGACCATTCGCATTCATGAATCTGTGTTCTCTTTATTCTTATACGTATTGGAAAATTCCCATAGTCGAAGTTAAAAATGAAAAAGGAGTAGCGCCTGTGAACAGGGAAGACCGAGGACCCCCTCATACTGTGGAATCTGAGGCCTGAGCAGCGGCCTTCCTTTCTACCGTTGTCCTTTCCCCTTGTTATCGGACTTTGTGCAAAAGTCCTAGAGCTGAATTTAGACGGAAGCGTCCAGCAAAGCCCTCATAGTCCTCCCCCGACAGTGCCCTCTCTCTGCTCTGGAGTGACCCCAGTGCCTCCTCTCCCAGGGATGGTGGAGATGATCCCCAATGCTGAGACCCTGCGCAAGATCCAGGTGGAGCACGGGGTGACCGGCTCGTTCAAGGACCGGCCCCTGGCTGACTGGCTGCAGAAACACAACCCTGGGGAGGAGGAGTATGAGAAGGTAGGATGGGGGGCGAGGTCGGGCCTGACGCTGCAATTGCTGCATTACCATGAGACCTGCCTGTGCACAGCGAGGACAGCTCAGCTGTGTCGGGAGGAATAAACCACCCTCGGTTGACGATGCCTCCCAACATCTAGGGCTGGCTCAAATGAGTGTTGTAAGCCGACTGGGAAAATTCCTTGGGAGCAGCTCCGGGAGCTTCACTGAGTTCCCCTGGCAGATGGAGTTTTGGAGGAGGGGGACCAACTTTTGAGAACCTGTGTGGTGTCCCTCCTAATCGTGGGTCCTGTCCAGTTCCTCCTGTGCCCTTAGAGGGCTTCCGTGGTTCTTTGAAGAACAAGGGTTGGTTGGAAGAGTCTTTAGAGATCGTTTTAATTCAACCCTTCTTTTCGTAGATGTGAATTAGGAGTCACTCAGTTGTTCCTAGTTATGGAGCTGGTTTATGGAGATGCTGTAACTGGAAGCCAGGATCCAGGTTAGATATGAGCTGGAGATGCAGGAAAGGGGCCTGACCTGGTGCTCAGGTGAAGCTTTAGTGGGTGGTAGGGCCTTGGTGGCCTGCTGTGGTCCATAGACTAGTCTCTGGGATAATAAAGTTTAGGGGAGAGAACAATTCACAGTATTCAAACTCATAAGAGACTGAGTATATGCCAGAGTGCTTAATTATGTAATTTAACTTCCAGGGCGTCCAAATACTAATTTATATTGATCAATGCATTTTATCCCCAAGGGAAACCTACGTGGACAGCTAAATTATAATCAGAATGTTGTTTAGTGAACATCTAATGAGATGATCTTAAACGGCCTTAAATGTTTGTGTCCCCAGGGTATAATTCCTGGCCTGCTGTGCTCTCTTTGCATTCTCCTTGTGCCAGCTCATCATCCCTTATTACTTTAACTACCACCCATTTGCTGCTGCCTTCCAAAGGCATTCTTCTAACCCGCTTCCGTCCCTCTAGCTTCGTACTCTGTGGCCACCTGCTTGCTGGCCATCTCTTGTGTTGCAGCCATACCTCAAACTCGGTTTAGTGGTGCATCACTCAGCAGTGGAAGTGTCTGAGAAATGCGTCGTCATGTGATTTCGTTGTTGTGTGACTATCACAGAGTGCACTTATACAAACCTACATGGTGTAGTTGACTACACACCTAGGCTACGTGGTACTAATTTTACGGGGCCACCGTCGTATATGCTGTCTGTTGTTGACTGAAACGTCATTACGCAATGCCTGACTGTATAGGCAAAACCAAGCTTTCTGTCTCTCCTCCTCCTCTTCAGACCCGCTTTTTGTGAGTTTCCTATCAGTAAGTGGTTTGACTCTGTGCAGTCACTCAAGACAGAGCCCTGAGTCTTCACACTTCCTCCTGCCTCCCCTCTCCTGTGCCCAGCCTTGTTGATTCTTCTTCCCAAATATCTCTCAGATCTGCCCTCTTCTTTCCATTTCTTTACGCTATTTGCTGTCTGTCCCCTGAACCACGGGAATGTTTCTCCTCTCTTTGCCAACCTCTTCTTGATTCAAAGTTTTTTAATGAAGTGCGAATCACTCACGTCACTCCTTTGCTCTGAGTTCTTCAAAGGCTCCCTGTGTCCTAAAAGATAAGTCCAACATCCATAGTATTTGATGCAAGGGCTTTTGTAAGCCAGCCCTGCCTCCCCTGTAGTCCCATCTGCTGCCCCTCCCCATCTTGTGGTAGCTTACACTTCAGCTTAGGGGGCTGCTTGCATTTCCTTGACACCCTTAGATGAGAATATTCCCTTTGCCTGGAAAGCCATTTCTTCCCTTTCCCATCCCTCAAAACCCACCTCCTCTATGTTGCAAATTTTAAGTATTCTACCCTTAGAGAGGAGTAATATAGATTCTTTCCTCCCTCCCACCCACCCCATATGCTATTTATATAAACATGTATTTTTCAGTTGTTAAACAGCCACTATGCAGAGGCACTGTGCTTGTTGCTGGAATTATGATTACTTCCTGCCCGTGTAATAAACAGTCAAAATATATATGATAGATGTATGTACAACAAGAGTACAAACACACACACAGGCTAACTCTGCTTCTTTGTATTTAATATCAACCCTTCAGAGGTAGCTGCTCGGCTCTCCTAGCCTTTCTGCTGGAATAATGCTGGTAGTTTCTTGTGTTGACTTCCGCTGGGAAAGAACTAGAGACGTTTGTCTCTTGGCAAAGAGAACACCTCATATCCTGCCAGTGAGACTCGGTAAATCAGGGGCGCCCTTTATACGGTGAGCCCTCCTGTCAGTGAGCAGCCACACCCTCATAGTTCATGTGATGAGGCTTCAGTCATTTACCTGGGCACACAGGTGTTCTGTGAGTCAAAACAGGATGCATTTCAGATGGGAAGAATCTCTGTAACAGGAAGACAGATTGATGAAGATGAAGGTGAAGACTGGAGTTGATAGTACTCCTTAGTGAGTGGCTTCTTTTCATTCATTGTTTCCCTTCCACAGAAATCGTCTTTTTCTTCCAGAAGATGCGTTCTGTGGTTTGTTTACAACCTTTCTTTTCTTAGTTTCCTATGAATTAGTCATCTGGTTTAATTTGACAAGCAGCTGGGGGGTTTCCGTGTGTAGCTAGTTTTGAAATAGACCTTGTGGACAGCCAAGAAGCCACTGGGAGAGAAGATCCTGGACCCTGGGGGAGTGAAAAGACTAAGCCGGGAGTGGATGGTGGTGGCAGCGGGCTGTAGGGGCTCAGTGAGGGAGGAGTCAGTGTGAACTGGGAAGTCTGGGACTCAGGAAGTTGGGGAAGGATGGGGGAAATGTGCAGAGGGAGGCAGGGAGGGCACACATTCTACATCTGGGACGCTTTCTCTCATTCCCGGCTGTGTACATTCCTGGTTGGCTGTGACAGTTGTTGCCTTCGGCTGACGAGTCTTTCCTAGTTCTTGGGAAGTTCATAAAGCTCACAAAGACAATTTAGAGGGTGAAAGATGTCCACTTACTAATTCCACTTATGCTTGCTCCCTGGAAAGGCAGATAAGGGGACAGATGTTGACCAGATAAAACAAGGTAGATCCCCCCTCCCCCCCGTACACTCAGAAATAGCTCTAACATCTTGCCGACTGGAGACGTCTGATTTTCAAGCGTAAAACACTCCCTAGAAGTGTTAGGCTGCCTCAGCTCTCCTTTGGAGTGTAGTGACTTGAATTAGATTAGCATTTAGCTGTTACCAAGGACACTGGGCACAGGCGGGCGCTGTATTTGGGGCAGGGAGCAGGATGGAAGAACTCTGAGCGGGGTCAGGAAGGGGCCCGTTAAGTCAGCTGCCTCAGCGCTGTGCCTCAGTTAAGATGGTCACAACCAGTTGGGAAGGTTGTAAACGTCAGTCTTCCCGTCTGTTAAGGTCTCTTCAGTCTGGACTGGTGAAATCTGGGCTCCCAGATGAGTTCACTGTCTTTCCAACCAATCTTCCAAGGAGAAAGAAAGGCTTGGAGGAAGATGAGTTGCAGAGAAAGCGGTGGAGATATACATAGAAGCCTTCCGTCTCCTTACAGCCTGTCAGATAGAAGAGGTGTTCCCACGTGCAGCAGTGTGTGCATTAGTGCGTGAGGGAGGCTGAGCAGGCAGATGTGATGTGCTCTTGGGCTCACGAGACAGAGGCTGGAGCTGGCTGGATTCAGTTTGGCTGTGGCCCCTGGAGTCCCTCCAAGCCAGCCTTATGTTCTCTCCTCCCATCCGCCTCCCCCCTCCCAGGCTGTGGAGAACTTCATCTATTCCTGTGCTGGCTGTTGCGTGGCCACATACGTCTTGGGCATCTGTGACCGACACAACGACAACATCATGCTGAAGACCACCGGCCACATGTTCCACATAGATTTTGGCCGCTTCCTGGGTCACGCCCAGATGTTTGGCAACATCAAGCGGTAAGTGGTCGCCTGAAGACAGGATGTGTGTAGGGCAGGGAGGTCAGCAGAAGTGGTTCAGAGCTGGAACCCAAGCCCGAGATGGAAGGTGCTGCACTTCACCGTGTGGTCCCTGGGCTGAGCTCTTTGGAGAAGAGAAAACTGATGAAGTCAAGGTCTTGCCGAGCCATGCAGAAGAAGGCAAGGAGCTGCTGTCCCCTCCCTGCTGAGGACTGAGCAAAGGAAATGAGCCGGAACCACAGCAGAGGGCATACAGTTAGATTACCCAGGAAAAATGTTGTAGCTCATAGGCAAGGAACCAGTGAAGGTTGTGGAATACCTTGTCTCGGGGGATCTTTTAAGACTGAGGTAGGAAAAGAAGGAAAAGTTAGAGGAGCCCGATCTCTTCAGGTTCTCACAGGTGATGAGGGATGAGGGGGACCATCCCCTCATGCAGCCCACGAGTGGGCTTCCTCCTCCATGTTGACCTTCTGCCTGTGTGTTCCCTTTGGCCCAGGGACCGTGCCCCCTTTGTCTTCACCTCGGACATGGCGTATGTCATCAACGGGGGTGACAAGCCTTCCAGCCGCTTCCATGATTTTGTTGACCTTTGCTGCCAAGCCTACAACCTCATTCGCAAGCACACCCACCTCTTCCTCAACCTTCTGGGCCTGGTGAGGAGCTCCATCCCTTTCTGAACCCCTCCTTCTCATCTGGCACCATTTTTAAGACTCCCTGTCTTGCTTCAAAGGATTTCAGGAGATCGGCTTCCCTGAGCCCTGGATAAAAGCAGGGCCCAGACACTTGGAACGGAGGTGCCTGTGCAGGTGTCTGACTTACTGCTGCAGCTCCTCCACTTCTGTGGCCCTCCCGCCCCTGCCCACAGCATCTGCCTGCCACCCTCTGTGACGGTTGGGGAGCACAGCTAGAGAAAATCTTGCCTATGGCAGAGAAGAAACAAGAATTCCTAGTTGGTACAAGCATCCTCTCTCCTGTGTTCTCTTTCTAGATGTTGTCCTGTGGGATCCCTGAGCTCTCAGACCTGGAGGACCTCAAATATGTGTATGATGCCCTGAGGCCTCAGGACACAGAGGCCAATGCCACTACCTACTTCACTAGGTAACACATTGTGCACAAAACGGTACTGCCCGCCCTGACTACACAACTTCCAGGCTGCCTGATTGGGAGGAGTGGGGCTCGGGAAACAGGGAGGGCTTAGCTCACATGGCAGAGCCTAGAACTGACAGCAGGGCCTGTTGCCCAGCAGAGCCTAGAACTGACAGCAGGGCCTGTTGCCCAGCAGAGCCTAGAACTGACAGCAGGGCCTGTTGCCCAGCAGAGCCTAGAACTGACAGCAGGGCCTGTTGTTGAGCAGAGCCTAGAACTGACAGCAGGGCCTGTTGCCCAGCAGAGCCTAGAACTGACAGCAGGGCCTGTTGCCCAGCAGAGCCTAGAACTGACAGCAGGGCCTGTTGTTCAGCAGAGCCTAGAACTGACAGCAGGGCCTGTTGTTCAGCAGAGCCTAGAACTGACAGCAGGATCTGTTGTTCAGCAGAGCCTAGAACTGACAGCAGGGCCTGTTGCCCAGCAGAGGTTAGAACTGACAGCAGAGCCTAGAACTGACAGCAGGGCCTGTTGCCCAGCAGAGCCTAGAACTGACAGCA